>NW_028239357.1:0-157500 GCF_047967505.1 Dipteris shenzhenensis | reverse complement strand
CTTCCATTTTCAATTTACTAGTTTAATTTCTCAATTAAATTTTCTGAAATATAGTTTAAAAAAATGCATTTTGTGTTGGAATATAGAAAGTATAATTTTAATTTTATTACATTTTTTAAAATTTTAAAAGTAGTTTAACTTACATTCGTTATTATTACTTTAATTTATTTCTTTTTAGGCAGAATTAATATATTCTTCTAGGTAAATATTAAAATTTTTATTTTAAGTCAAATTTTTTTAATTTTACGTTATTTTTTCATAAACTTTAAGTTAAATTGAATTTATTTATATTTCAAATTTTGTGATTTCAAACTAATAAGAATTTACTTTGTCAAAATTTAAACTTCTTATGATTGTGAATTTTAAATTCTTATTAGTTTTAAGTTAAATTATTTTGAATTAAAAAAGAGTTTGGGGATTCGGGTTTAAGGTTTGGGGTTGGGGGTTTAGGGTTTCAGAGTTAGGGCTTAGGGTTAGGGGTTAGGGATTAGGGGTTTATAGTTTAGGGTTTGGGTTTGGGGTTAGTGTCCAGGGCATTAGTATTTGGGGGTTAGGGTTTAGGTTTTGGGATTCAGAGTTTAGGGATTAGGGTTTAGGATTTGGGGGTTAGGGTTTAGGGTTTAGGGGTATGGGTTTAGGGCTTAGGGTTTTGAGGTTTGCATTTAGGGTTTTGAGGTTTGGGTTTAGGGTTTAGGGTTTGGGGGTTAGGTTTTAGGGTTTTAAGGTTTGGGGGTTTAGGTTTAGGGTTTGGGAGTTTAGGGTTTAGGGTTTAGGGTTTGGGGATTTGGGTTTAGGGTTTGGGGGTTTGGGTTTAGGGTTCAGGGTTTGGGGGTTTGGGTTTAGGGTTCAGGATTTGGGGTTAGGTTTTGAGATTTGAGGGTTTGGGTTTTGGGTTTGGCGCTTAGGGTTTAGGGTTTTGGGTTTGGGGTTTGGAGTCAAATTAAATTTGTAGTTTTTATTACTTAAATTCAAATTTATTAAGATTTTAACCTCTTATTAATGTGAATGTTCAATTCTTATGAGTTGTAAGTAAATTAGTTTTTGTAAATAAAAATTTTATCTTTTTTAAACTTGCAACCAGAATATATTTAAAAGAACAATGGAAAATAGATTATTTCTTGCTTTTAATTCGTGACCTAAGCATATTAAAAAGAACAATGAAAAATAAATTATTTCTTACTTTTCTTCACTTCGACGGTTGGTGTAGTCTAGATTAGCATAGATTAGTTTGTCCTTGGAGGAGAGAACTCCAAAAAAACCAATCAAAGCCATGCTCAAAATTCACCGACTAGTTCCTAATCAAAGTCACTCCATTCATTCAAATTCAGTTTCACACTCACAACAACCCTACCATTTAAGCAACGATCAAGGTTTTTAAACTTTCAAGATGATTGAAAGTTGTATCAGTGGACAAGACAGATTACAGTTGAATCAATTAAGGGACTAGACAGAGAAGATTATATTTGTACTAACAGAGCATTTTACACTTATATTAGTTGTGGGAGTTGATAGAGCATTTTGCACTTATATTTGACAGACTTAAAATTTGTATTCGATTGTACTTTATTTCATTTTACACTATCCATGAGTTCATTGTAAATCCTTATTTCTTTTCACATTTATGCATGTGTCTAAGCCTTGTAAAGCCTTTTAGGCTATTCCCAAAGCATGACATTGACACTTATATGATTGGGAAGAATAAAAACTTGAGGTGTATCAATGTGACTCATTGTACTTTTGATTTATCAAAGTAATTGTAGTTTATCAAAGTACCTAAAATTTTTGTTGTACTTTAATATAGGATGGATCTTGAGGCTACAACATTTGTCAATGGTATGTTACTAAAATACAATGGAAGAATTTATGCCCCAAAGGACTTCACAAACTGGACCGTTGTTGACACAACAAAGAAAGTATGGTCCTTGGTATTGAGTAAAGGAAATCTCATTCTAGTGATGACAAAGAGAGAGTTGGAGAAAGGTGGGTGGGCATCAAATGTATCTTTCTCAAAGAGCAATTTGATTCAAGGGGGCACCTTTCTAGGAATAAAAATTGAAAAAGATAGCAGTACAATGATGATTTACACAAAGTCAAGAATGAGCAACAGATTGTTTCTTCTAAGAAAGATGCAATGCACTTTGTGATGACGTCGCCAAAAGCACCTAGATTTCTTGAATTGGTTCCTGCATTGGAGATCCTCCAACATGTGTGGGAGGAATTTCCCATTAAGGAAGCAAGAAAAATGCAGTCAATATCCTTGAATACTTTCAGGGTGTCATTGAACAAGGTTCAACTTCATTGGAGGGACCTAAGGTGCAAGAATCCACACATGAGAAAGGAAGTGATGAGACACGCCATGTAGACCTGGTTCATGGTAATACAAATGAGAGAGACTAGAGTGGATGAGACAAAACACATTGTAGCATTGGATGAGGGTCTTGTACACATCGATGCTTACAAGGGATCTACATCTGCGGCAGGAACTGAATTGGTGGAGACAGGACATGTATCAGATGATACAGGACATGCACATGCATCTCAGATAGAAATTGAATTGAGTGAGACATGACATGCATCAGATAAGATAGGGCATGCACACACATCTCTTGTTCATGGTATTACTCACTTAGATGGTGTAACTCATGAAGTTGATGGAATAACAGAACAAGTGAAGCCCTTAAGTATACCTGCAATTGAGGCAATAGAAGAAGAAGTAGGGCGATCTAAAGCGGTTCACATAGAGCCCCTAAAAAATAAACCCCGATGTCAAATGCAAAAGGCAAGAACTTCACGAGCTACAGTTCCAAATCCTATAACTCGAAAAAGAGGTCATTCATATAAAAGAAAGGGAAAAGAAGAGAAGAGGAAGAACATGAAGAGGATGTGGAGGGTCTTGAAATGGAGTCAAATTTAGAAGCAAAAATGTTATCAATGAAGAACCTAAATCTTCGCTTGAATGAGGCTGTGACAGATGAGGATCCAGGATATATATGGGGCCAGAAGACTCAAGTTATACATGCTTCAACGGTGGTCAAAGCAAGTGTCTTTACCAACAGTAGGACCTTAGATATTGTCTATGCTGAAAGATTTTTCAGGCTTTGATTGATGGAAAAAAACCAGGTGTTTCTAATTTGGTACTCCGTCTAAGGGCATTTTGGCCAGTCAGAGGAGATTATAGTCAATCCATCAATTTCTCTCAGCCTATAGATTTTGAGATGCAATTCACTAAGTTCCTCAGAAAACAAGTTCCCTCACTTCAAGAAGGATAGAGTTCAGTGAATGATCCAGAATGACATATAAAGGATGCCAAGAGAAATTTCTTAGCTCATTGCACATTTGAGGCAATAGATGGTCAGCACTATGCCTATGCTTGTAATGAGCGCTCTAGAGAGGCATACAACAAAGGAGAAATTACTTATCAAACCTTCGTGAGCGTGCCTCAATTTCACTACTATTCTACATGCATTTGTATCTTCAAGAATGAGAAAAAATATTTGATTGAGTACTACGAAAGATCACCTCCACTTCAGAGATGTTGCTCAAAACTAGGACCATATGGAGAACTTTTTATTCTCCTATGACCACTCTCAAAAGAACTGCAACTAAAGTGGAAGCGGATAATCTTGTTGACTTCTACACATGCTTGAGTGCCATTGTACCAAGGGGAAAGCAGAAAAGAACAGAGGTGATTACAAGCTTTAAGACAGTAAGGGATAGGTATCAAGACTACACAAGCATACTTTTTCGTAGTGATGAAGTTTTTCATCAGGTCAAAGATGTGTGTCTTGCATGTGAGAAGGGAGTTGTCACATATGAGGCTCCATCATTGATTAAAGACAAGGCAAAGAAGATTGAGAAAAAAGAGATGACAGCTCGGATGTGGAGGCCTCTAAGAAACTTACCAGACAAATACGCAAGTCTTGCTACAGAGAAATTAATGTCCAAAGAAGGATAAAGATCATTGCATGGAAGATTGCATCATCCAACAAGTCAAGCATGATGCAGTAAAGAGTGCAATTGAATATTTGTTGGTAGAAAAAAATATTCCAATTAGCCAATGTGAAATTGATCATAGCATTGTGAGGGAGATGGCATCAGCTTTACCGTCGGCTAAATAGAAGGTTTGGGCGCATAAATGGGTGAAGGTAGAAGATGATGGATCTGAAATTACTCCTTCTATGACAAGTGGCATTTCGGAAAATGTGTATGCATATGCACAAAAAGTCATCAATAAGCACACTCTCAGAAAAGAAAAAACTTTGAACAAGGGCTTTTTTTTCATACATCATTTTAGAGTCTGGAAAGAGTGTTGAGTGCAAGGGAGTTTCATTGAATGATTTTTTGTCCGATGACACTACTTGGGAGAGGCCTCAGCTTTTCTTTGTCTATGAAATATCACCAAATGACATTCATCAACTCCTTGATAGAATATTACATACCACCATTGGTAGAGTGGGACTATGTAACATAGTCATATTTGTTGATAAAGATGACAAGGAAAAAATGTCTGCTACCCTAGAAAAACAATATGGCAATGAGCTTAAGATTTACAATGGTATATACTCAAGAAAAAGGGACAAGAGAGAATGCGGTCTCAAGATACAGTCTTGAAACCTTTTTCTTGTGCATTTTACTGCCGTCCGGATGGGAAGTCACATTGTGTCGAATGGGGCATTTGTTTGAAGCTCTTATCAGAAAAGGACACCATGTAAATATTATTGAGAGCCTTGCTTTCTTGAAATACCTTGATATAGTGGCTTCTCTCACAATAAAGTATGATAAGAAAGGTCCGATCTCACATGAAGAGGATGCTAACATAGAGATGGCCATTTATGACGAGAGCAAGAAAGATGATGAAAATGTTGAAAGCTCTGGATATGATAGTGAGGACACCAGTGATAGTAAGGAATCTGAAGAAGTTGGATATGACACTGACCTTGCCTCAGAAGGTTACATAAAAAAACCACGAAGATATCTAGAGGTATGAAAAGTTATCTTTATTTTTCTTTATTCATTTGAAGGCCTTTTTAAATTTATAATTAATTTAAATTTTTGAATCTCATAATTATTTTATCCTTTTATAGGAGAAGGGAAAGGAGGAGGATGAGGAGGACATAGCTGGAGTAGAGAATATAGAAAGCTCATCTCAAGAAAGCAAAGCTACTCTGGCTATCCATCGGATAACTCTAGAAAATAATCATACCTTGCAGCAAATGGAGAAGTCATTTCAAGTTAGGTTTCAAGTTCGAGAACAACCTCTTACTTTTCTATTCGATGAAGAGGACATTTCAATCCTTATAAACTTCAAGAAAGAGGTTAATGACAAGGTCATAATAGCCATCCTTAGGTTTGACACAAACTTTTTCTTGAACTTATGCTTTTTTATTTCCATTGGATCAAATGAACTAATATTCTTTTCTTTTTATTGCAGTATGGTTTTAGAACAGCTTCCCCTATATATACAGAGATGTGCATATATGGTCGATCCTCTTATTTCTAGTATACTTAGCAACAAGTAGAAGACCATAGATGATGTTTTTAAGTGGTTGCAACCTGTTGATTTGACTGCGGCGCGAGTTATCTTTACTGCATATCACGAGGAGTGAGTATCAATCTCTACTTAGCTTATCTCTTACATTGTGGAGGATTATATCAAATAATAATTATTCTTAATTGATAATGCAGCTATCCATAGCATCTATCCATGGCAGTGTGTCAAAGTAAGTATAACCTACTTGTGTCATAATTATGTCAATCAGATACATCCTATGCAATGCTCACATTCATTTATTGTATCTATTTTGATGAGTAGATCAGCTCAAAAGTTGGTAGGTGCTATAGATGCACTTATAATTACAATGAAGGAAGAAATTCAAACAGTCACTGACAGGCCATAGGGGCCGAGATCACACTAGAAGATCTCATCATTAGTATCTCTTATCTTCTTGACAATTCAATCTTCCACGGACTCCACTTCCTTATCGTCAACATAATTACAATGAAGGAAGAAATTCAAACAGTCACATATTGTTTCTTTATAATCTCTTTTGGAGGCCTTTATTGTTCTTTTAGCATCTTGATCAAATTGGCCATACCGAGTGCTTCGATAACGTAGGTTGCTTAAGAAGTCCAAGAGATCTTGTCTTGCTTTTATAATACATTGTAAAAGTCTTTCGCTCTCTGCTATCTTCTAAGTATCCTCCCTCTTTGTCTGCCTCTGTGCATCGAATTCCTCTCTCTCCATCCGTGTGAGTGGAGAGCCTTGTCAAATTCTTGCATCTCTCCTTGCTCCTTGGTCAGCAACCCATTGTTTGAGACTATCGATTCTAGACTCCATGTCTCCGACGATGCCAAGGACATCCATGGTGGGTGGAGAGATGATAAATTAGGAGTGATAAACGAAGAATGTGCTTGTAGAAGGACTAGGATGGACGAAAGAAGGGAGTCTAATTATATTATTCTTGTCTTCAATCACTTTATTTCATAGATTTAAAATGATTCAAAATCTATCATCTCATGTGTCTCACATTTACAGTCTTTTATTTTTTACTTCACTCAATGGACAACTCACCTCTCTAAATTTATTAAATCGGTTTTACTTTTTTGAAAGTCTAATTTATTATATACAATAAATATCTTATGATGAGAATCTAATAATTATATCATTCTTATGTTCCATCACTTTATTTTATAGATTTCAATGTACTCAAAATCTATCATCTCACATATCTCGCATTACGGTCTTGCATCAGCAAGTCTAACTTATATTATATTAAAAAAATATCTCATGATGAGATTCTAATAATTATATCATTCTTGTGTTCCGTCATTTTATTTTATAGATTTCAATGTAGTGATCACTGTCTTACATGTCTCACATGTCTCGCATTACGGTCTTGCATCCCATCATTTTATTTTATAGATTTCAATGTACTCATTGTCTTACATGTCTCACATGTCTTGCATTACAGTCTTGCATCTGTTACTTCAGATAATCTAGTCATCTCAGCCTCTACCAATTCTTTATTCTAAATCTTTCATCTCACATTATGAGTCTGCAGTTCTATAAATCCCTTAGTAGTCGTTCGTCTTCTATATCTCACCCGCAGCAAACACTTCTTCCACTTTGCTCTTCTTACCTTACTCCTCTCCTCAAGCTTGCTCCTTCCATCTTGCCCGCAGCCTTACCTCCTCTTCTCAAGCATACTCCTTTCATCTTGCCTTACCTCCTCTAGTTACCTTCCTCACTCTCGTTACATTCCTCCTCTCGTATTTATGGGATCTTTTTAAGGTAATCGATTCTTTCGAGCAAGCCATTAGCAACATCAAAGTATGGATTGCCGAGAACCAGGGAAAGAGAGAGGAGGGAAAGCAAAATCCAGCTCCATTAACCCAGTACGAGAAGGATGACTTTGCTTGTCAGAAGGGCTTAGAGAAGGAAGAGAAAAGAAAAATAAGTATGGCTACTACTGAAATAGATAAATTGCAGTCATATAGGAGAGAGCTGATAGACTTTCAAAGTGAGATATCTTCGCATGTGGCTCGTTATGGAAGATTTCCACCCGAAGAAGCACAAGCCATTTGGAATAAACAAAGTGTTATGCAAGAGAAAATTCATCAATCCTTAGTTCTCTTCTATAATTTTAACTACATCAATGAGGATGAGATGGCTCGGCTCTTGAATGGGTTGAATTTAGGCTAGAGTCCTGAAAATAGAAAATTCATCAATCCTTACTTCTCTTCTATAATTTTAACTACATTGATGAGGATGACAGCTCTTAAATGGGTTGAATTTAGGCTAGAGTCTTGAAAATAGATTTGCCTTCCAATGAGAGGCTTATTGTAACTTTTGGTGTTTTTCAACACCTTTATAAATATTGTGAGAGTTTGCTACTTCCACTTGTAACTTTTGAAAGTATTTCCTAAACACTATTATAAATATTAAGAGAGTTTACAATTATTGAATCTTATTTTTTTGTGTAACTTATCTCAGGCTTATTGTAACTTTTGGTGTTTGTCAACACCTTTATAAATATGGTGAGAGTTTCTTTAATACTATAACTTTTGAAGGTGTTTATTAACACCATTAAATATTAAGAGAGTTTACAACTGCTGAATCTTATTTTTTCATGTAACTTGTCTAGGCTGCATTAAATTTTATAATTTTAGTTTCATCTCCTTAAAAAATATACTAAAAAATGCTTGTTTTTATGTTTTTATATGTGCTTTGAAGAATGGGGTTTTCTTAAATTTTATCTGAAAACTAGTCCAAAAGTATATGTAAAATTGAATTTGTACATTGACAAGTCCAAAATTAATGAAATAAGTGTTTCTTGTTGAGTGAATCCGTAGGGACTTTCCTTGAAGGGTTTTGAACCCTCGCAGAGAGGAAGAGCAACCTGGTGCTAAAAGATTTGCTTGAAGGCAAGAGGGGACTCACTGCTAAAGTCGTTGATAAACCGATCCTGCATTTGTTGAAGAGAAGACAACATATGTAAAGTGTGCATTTGGGAGTGCAAACTCTTCTCCTCTTTTGTGTGGAGAAGACCACTGATATATTCATCTAGCTCTGATCCTGCAAGGGGCCTTTGGGCATCATCAGTGGGTTGAGGACTGAATTCAAGGTGCTCAAGGAGTGGAGAGGCTTCAGGAGTGGGAGCAAAATATGGAGGTGGTTCAGTAAAGGGAGAAGCTAGAAGAGAAAAGGAGAAGATGGAACACATTTATTAACAATCTGCAAATCTTCCTGGAGAGGCTTAAGAACCATTTTTAATTTTTTCCTGGCAGGAATATGTATAAGAGAACCACCAATTGTGAGAACCATTTCATTTGTAGAGAAGCCAAAAGGTAAGTGGTGATTTAGAAAGTCGTTGCCAATAACAAGATCGACTCCTTAAGATTCAAGCTGGTAGAAATCGATGGTCGTTGGATGATTGGCAAGAGAAATAGCCACTTGGGAAGCAAACCATTTATAGGTGATTAATCCACCACCCATAGTGGAGCCCTTCATTTGGTCATGGGCTTCCAATGTCTACCAACAATGAGAAGGGGGAGCATGGTATTTACATACATTAAATCCAAAACTTGTGTCGACTAAACCGATGAGCAAATAAGGAACAATCCCATTAGGTTGGATGTGAAGCCAAGTCTTCATTGGATTTCTAACTGGTGGAGTGGGTTGCTGGAAGAAATCATGAAGAGAAAATACCTGTGTAGATGGACCGGCTTCAGAGGACGGAGAATATAGCTTACATTGGGTGAGATGCTCGCTGACTTTTCGGTCTAGGGAGTTAATGGAGGTCTGCAACTTTAGAAAATTTTTTGTAATCATTTTAAGGTGCACACCCTAAGACCATCAATACTTATGCCTATGCTCTCAAACTGATCAAAACAAGGAGGACGCTATGGAGCAGGGCTAGTGGAGGAGCTTGAGGAGAAAGTGTAGTTATAGGAGATTGCTAGAAAGGGGGTAGAAGAGACCTAGAAGTAGAGTCATGTACACTATGCAGTGGACAAAAAACAGATGCGGACATGAGTATTGGTCTACTGGGGGAAGTCTATATGCTAGAGGAGTATGCATGGGTGGAACATGAGTGGAGTCGGAAAATTCTTCAGAGGTTTTGAGGTTGCGAGTATGCATGCTGCGGCAAAAACCGCGACCACAAGCACAGCCTCGATTAGAACTACGCCCAATGGCGGGGGCATACACTACAGGCAGAGGAGGCTCTTTTGGAAGATCATTATCATCAGAGCTACTAGAGGAAATCTCGATGTCTCAACTCGGAGAGGGCCTCATTGGCGAGGAATATAGTTCATGAAACTATACATGTTTGGGTCATCCTCATCAGATCGGACAAAATGAAGATACTCTTGAGAGTAGTCATAAGAATCATCATGCTTTATCTAACAATGGAGGCACTTGGGAGTATCTAATTCAGAGCATTCAAGAAGGGACTCGTCAGTAGTCTCTTGGGAAACAACCTCCCATTGATCAGGGTGGTTGACCATGGAGAAGAATCCTTTTAGCTGGCATTGCTGGGAATTGCGGGGTTGCTCAGTGCAATCTCGGGCAAAATGGCCTTTTTTCCCGCATATGAAACAACCAGAAGACTTAGAATTATTAGATCTGCAGCGACGAAGAAAGCACTGAGGGTGGCGAGGATAACGGCACGGAGTTTTTAGAGCTTGGGAAAGAAAGAAGAACCACATGTACAATTGGAGTGCTTATTGTATTTCTTCCTGGAGTGACGAGTGCATTGAGAATGTCTATCCAAGGAACTAGTTGGAGGACAGAAGTCCTGATGTCCAACCAATTGGCCACAGATAGTCGGAGAAGCGATACCAATCTTCTTTAGCTTCTTCTTGAGCATGTATTCTATACACTGTCAATGTATGTACACTTGCACCATCTGAAATAAATTGGCAAAAGTAAAATATGCTACAGTCTTATGTACTTCGGTATGAGTGTTATCAATATTTATAATCGTAGTCTGTGCTTCAATAACTGTCATCACTGCTTCGCCCCACCGGTGAGGTAAGCTATACAAGTAGTGTCTTTTTGCAGATGTATTTGCAAAGATGCCTGCCCGATATACTAGCTGCTGAAGGCGGGCATTATAAGCTTCAAGTTGAAACAAATGACAGAGTTGGAGTGCAGAAAACTCATTTGAAGCTTGGGAATGATCGTCGGTGAAAGCCGGCAAGAATTGATTAGAAATGGCTGCAATCTGAGCATCCGGAGCATTAGGCTAGTGGTTGCCATCCATGCTTGCAAAGATCTACTCCTTGGATTTAGTAGATAGGAACTCCCACCAATTTGCTAGTACGTCGGTGAAGCCTTTGGTGGTTTCTACGGTGGCATCTCTCGGATTCCATCGATAGATGTTGACTAGAGACATCATGTGGCCATAGAAGATCTTAAGAATGTCTTTCATGGCTTGAGGAGAGATGGCGTCAATATTAAGAATATACCCGGGAAAAGATTTATGCTGGAGACGTTGCTAAAGATCGTCTTGCTCATTTAGGTCTCCATCGGTAAAGTGAGTCTGAAACTTAGCTCGAATGAGCTAAGATCCTGGTGCATCATGGAAATCCATTTGTCGACCACGCCATGGTTGTTGCTACTGTTGGGACTCTTGTGGAGGGGGTGCCAATGTAGAAGGCTGACGATCTTCATCCATTGGCTTTGGCTTTACACCTTGGTTCATATACAAGAAATGATGGAAAGCAGTAGAAGAAGAACTAACTGAACTAGCATTGGGTGATGTAGGAGGAGAGTCAGGAAGAGGTGGAGGTGGCTCTTGAGGGAGAGGTAGTAGAGTTTCAGGGACTCGTGGAATGCTTGGAGTGTCAAGGACATGATCAAGAGGAACAAAAGGAATTCCTGGAATAACTTCAACTTCATCATCCTCAACAAAAGCAGGAATGCGGAAAGCTGGTATAACAGCATGGTTAGGGTCTAGCCATTGGGATGGTTGACACTCAAAAGTAGGAAAGAGCATAAATGCAGGTGCATTAGCTAGTTGGATGGAATCATCAATGGGACTAGCTGAGGAAGGAGGCAAAGCTGGGGGAAAACTAGTATATACAGAGTGGCATGCTGAAGAAGCTTGACTAGAATGGAGATCATGCAATTCTTTTAAAACAGTATGGATATTGTGATCAAGCTTACCAACTGCCATTTGAAGATCGTAGAGCACCGTGTAGCAAGCATCGAGGCAGGCTTGCATGGCAAGATTGTGCGAATTGCACCAATTAAGTTGTTGTTGCTCTACAGGCATACTATCATCTTCTTTGTCGGTGAGGGCGCATGGAGCATGTACCGACTTGAGAGAACTGTCTTCTGAAAAGACTTGAAAACCAAAAGCCTTTGGCCATTGGATAGGATGTAGCATCAACATAGGATGCATCCATTCGGATGCTATAATATTGTCATAATTTGAATGTGACTGTAGCAAATGATTAACTATCGTAGAACACCAATATTGGAGGCGGGCATCAGATCGAAAATGCAAAGCAGCAGTAGCGGTAACCAAATCTTGTATAGCTTCTGCTTTGGCAGGAGGCAATTTAGCTTGTGAGGCAGCTTGTGAAGTAGAATCTCATTCATGTTCATGCTCTTGACCAGGGATGCCTACAATGGATACTCAAGAAAAGGCAAGAAAAGATAAATGCATTACACGCTTGCCATTATCACGGGGAGAGCAATGTCAGATCAATGCTTTGGAAGGAGCGTCTTCAATTTAAAACTGAGGAAGTTGGGAAGAAGCTTCATTGAGGACTTGCTGATAATCCATTTCCCATTATTTCAGCACGGGAACAACATCAAAGGGGAAACGAGTAATTTCGGCATTGGTCTTGCCGTACAAAATGCACTCGATTTTCGGATGGATATGGTGGGGAATAGGATTAATGGTAGAGACAAGGTAATTTACAGAATGCACATGGATTGCACAGTGTTCAGACTTAGGTTTCATAGAGAGACGTTTGATTTGAACATACAAGCGAAGAGCAGTGGACAAGTAGGGATCATTTAGAGACATTTTAAAGTTCAGATAGACAATAGCATATACAATCTCATGATTTAGACTACCATGTACAAGACCTATACGGGCGTCCTTGAGGTTTAGATGACGGGTATCTACCAAACTCACCATACAAGTGGCATTTACATCGAGACAAAAAAGAGGTTCTATTGCTAAAACAAAACAACCATAATGGATATACTAATATCCAAAATGTACAAAGGAGTCTATTTTCTGAGGAGTGAAAAGGGGAAGGTATACATCGAATGAACCCTCATTAGCTACATTAATGCACACCTCAGAAATCTTGATATGCTTTAGAGCTTTGAATTGGAATGCTGAAAATTTATATACCTCCTCGGGGTCAATCAAATTCCAATCAGCCTTGTTCTCAGTAAGTGGTGGTGGAAGCAGAATGGGGAGTAGAGAAACAAGTAGAAAGGGATCGGATGACGCTGGCCATGATAGATAACTAGGACCTTGGGAAATTATGGGGCAGTTCCTCAAGCAGGTAGGCTCTGTAAGAAAACAATACAATGTCTGTGCTCAACAGATAACAGGATCTCGTACGCAAGAGAGAAAATAGATAGTATGGAGAATCAAAAATTTGATTACTATAGAACTGATACAATAGATGGCACTGCCTCCCAACCGTGCGCTCCTGTGAAAGAAGCTTCGATGGCGAGCTGGAAATAGTAGAAGACGGAGGCTGGATGCTAAGGAATTAGGGTTGCTGTAGCCAGTGATGAAATGGGCTTCACAGGCTTGCTCTTATATAGCCACCAATCGTAGTCGGTTAGACCCAATTGGGTGACTAACCCAGTCCACCCAAAACAGTCGACTAGGGGTCCCAAAATAGGCCACCGGTGCACAAAATAGAGCAACTGACCTACGGTCACCATTCGGCCTAGAGCCATTCGAGATCATTTGAGGCTCCAAATGGGGGCCCCACAACCTGAGAGTGGGCTGCCCCGGGAAATGCTCCATGTACCCTCAGTGCGGTCACTCATGAGATGCCTTCCCACACTTGCATGTAGCCTAGTTGGTGGTGTGCCAACTCTATCTGAAGCCGTCCAGCCATCAGGCCACACATGGCCCCCATCTGGTGTCCAAACCAGGACCTACCAGATAACCGAGCTACTCAAATGCCTTCTCCTCATATGGGGGCTTACAAATAGAGTTAGTTGGTTCCTGCATAATTACATGAGAGTGGAGCATTGATATCTAACACCCCCCCCAATGTCCACCCGCAAGTGAACTGGTTCTCGCATAGTTACATGAGAGTGGAGCAACTAACCTACGGTCACCGTTCAGCCCAGAGCCATTCGTGATCATATGAGGCTCCAAACGGGCCCCGCAACCCGAGAGTGGGCTACCTTGGGATATGCTCCATGTACCCTCAGTGCGGTCAGTCATGAGATGCCTTCTTGCACTTGCATGTAGCCTAGTTGGCGGTGTGCCAACTCTATCTGAAGCCGTCCAGCCATCAGGCCACACATGGCCCCCATCAGGTGTCCAAACCAGGACCTACTGGATAACCGAGCTACTCAAATGCCTTCTCCTCATATGGGGGGCTTACAAGTAGAGTTAGCTGGTTCCCGCATAGTTACATGAGAGTGGAGCATTAATATCTAACACCCCCCCTCAATGTCCACCCGTAAATGAACTTACTTTTTTGGTCCAATGCCAAGTCGATGAAAATGCCTCCCCAGTAAGTCTCTTCCAAGAGCCTTCGTGAAGATGTCCACAACATTCTCTGTAGTCGGACAGTACACCAAGTCGACCTCTCCATCCATGATGAGCTCGCGTACAAAGTGATATTGAATCTCAATGTGTTTTGTGCAAGCGTGGAACACAGGGTTCTTTGCAATCGCCATGCAACTTTGATTGTTACATGATAACTGCATAGGCTTATTCTACACTGCACTCATGTCCCCTAAAATCCTCCTCAACCAAACTGCCTCGCAAGAAGCAAAGCATGCTGATTTGTACTCGGCCTAGGTAGAAGAAAGAGCAACTATGGGTTGCTTCTTGCTGACCCATGACACAACTCCAGATCCAAGTGAGAAACTGGTCAAGATGTTGCCCTTGGTATAGGTGATGCCATAATCAAGTGTGCCTTTGATGTATTTCAACACCTGCATCCCTGCCCTCCAATGGTTCTCCCGGGGCTTATTGGAAAACTTGCTAAGTACAATCACAAAGCTCATGTCCGACCGCGTGTTGCACAAGTAAATCAAGCTGCCCACAAGCCTTTTGTACTTCGCTTCATCCACCAGTGGTGATGAATCCTCGTTTGAGAGCTTCACGTCAACCTCCATAGGGGTACCAACTGTCTTGCACTCAGCCATGCCAAATGCCTTTAGTATCTCTCCTGCATACTTCAGCTGTGAAATATCTGTTTTGGCTCTTGCCAAACTTCAATCCCCAAACAGAAATGCATCAGTCCGAGGTCTGTCATTTCAAACTCTCTTCCTAGCAAATGCTTTGTCTGCGAGATCTTCTCTTCATGGTTCCCTGTTATGACAAGGTCGTCCACATAAAGGACCACGATCATACACTTGCCTCCTTTCTCTAAAGATATACAAATTTGCATCACATGGGCTCCTCCTGAACCTGTTTTGCAGAAAGTAGGCATCAATTCACTGGTACCATGCTCGTGGGGCATGTTTCAGCACGTAAAGTGCCTTCTTCAGTTTACAGACTTTACCTTCTGAACCGGGGATCACAAAATCTGGTGGTTGTTCCACGTATACCTCCTCCTTCAGATCTCCATTTAGAAAGGCGGATTTTATATCCATTTGAAACACGGGCCAACTTCCCTGGGCAGCTAAAGCCAAAACACTGCGAATTGTGGTTAGTCGAGCTATGGGAGCAAAAGTATCCTGATAATCAAAACCATGTACCTGTGCGAATCCTTTTGCCATGAGCTGAGCCTTGTACTTATCCAACGTGCCGTCGGACTTGTACTTGGTCTTGTACACCCACTTGGTTCTGATTACCTTGCATTTTGGTGGTCGATCCAGAAGGTCCCAAGTGTTGTTCTTCATTATGGAGCCATACTCCGACTGCATAGCCTCCATCCACCTATTATCACCCTGTGCCTCTTCAAGACACTTGGGTTCTTCAGCACAGATCACTTCTGTCATCAACGCGTAGTTGACCAAGTGTTCCTGCGCCCTTCTTTGCTCCTCTAATCTCTTGGACAGGCGGTGTTCGGATGGTTCCTCTTCAATGGTTGGAGGTTCTTTGCCGTCCAAAAGCTGCTTTACCCACTTTGGGAATGGCCGTTGCCGTTGTGGTTGTGGGGGTTAAAGGTCACTGTGCCTTTACCCCGGTTTGTACAATACTCAAACACATATATAAATGAATGAAAAAGAAGATTAGGGTGGTTTTGCACCCACCAAAACTTGTGTGGCTCTCTGTCTCTCTCTCTCTCCTTCTTCCGTTCTTGCTTCCGTTGAGAGCACTCTCAACTGGTATCAGAGCTCGAGTGATCTAGCTGAGCGTGCGTGAATGCTTGGAAGCTCAGCAGCACTGTGGGAGGAAGGAGAAGCTCTGTGGGAAGCTTTGTGGGTGACTTTACTTGCATCCGACTGTGCAGAGACCTTGAAGGAACCTTGGAAAAGTTACTTTGGTTTTGCGAAGTGGTTTTGAGAGCCTGTTAAGAGTTTTCAAAGAAAAAGTCATTTTTTGAGCTTTTCCCTGTTCTGTTCAATGACAAAGACTCCGTATTGACTTGTAGAGGCAACTATTGCTTGATTTTGGTATCCACTTCACTTCAGGACTTGGAAACACCTTCATTCTTGAATCTGGGATCATTTCATTGGATTTCTGACTTACTGTGTCAGTTTCTGCGTTTTTTGCCCGGGTATTGGAACTCAAGTTTGGAGCAACCATTTGCAGATCTGTCACTTCTGATGGACTCAGAAAGTCCTAAAACTTCTATGTTGCTCATCATTCATACTCCGGTGGAGTTTACAAATAGCTCTGTTTCCAAAAACGTTTTTCAGTCCCTGTGTTGGACCCAGTGATTGAGACCACGGTTTCCAAAACCGTCTGTCCCATTGCGTTTTGGACACCCAAAAACCCCTACTTGTCAGTTCTTGCACGACTCGGTGGAGGATTTTCAGAGTTATAGATCTCTGTGTATTCGATTTCATCTCTCTGTTATGCATTTTTCATTCTAAGGTTTTGAAACCTTAGATTTATGCCACATGGCAATGGATAAGTGTTGACTCCCATTTCTCACTCATCGGTTGGGATTTTGGAGTTCTGGCAGAAGAGAGATATTTGCAGATTTTCTTGTTGAGTCTGATTATGCAATGGCGCCCATGTTTTGAGGCATCTCAGGTTCTATTTTTAGTAGCGGTCATTACTATGGGACTATGATTTCTTGAGCATACCTTATGTAGATTACTCTGGTTGCAGTTTGAGCAGTGTGCACTCATTTGTGGTATGCATTGGGTTGCAGTGGATGATTTATAGGCCATTTGGATGCATTGCAGTCCTTATTGGATGCGCTGATAGGCCCAAATTGCCTTGTGGGATGCTATTTTTATGGACGCTTTGCACATGGATGCTATTTTATGCTGAGGGACAGCTTTGACACATTGTAGGTGATGCACTGATAGTGCTATGCTCTCTTGGATGAGATATTATTGATGCATATGCTAGTGGACGGTGTTTATGCTTGAGTCATTTAGCACTTATTGGCATTTTGGATTGCCATTGCAGTTGGCATTTTCTTTTGGGCCAGATTTGCTCATATGGATGCATAGTATATGCACATGAGTCAGATGCTTTGAGCTTTGAGTTTTGGTGATATTTCACTCTATTGTGGCATACACATTTGGGTGCACCTGGTATTTGGTGTGATTCTCTCTTGCAGGCACTAATTTTTGGGATTTTGTTTCATTTGTATCATGGCATCCTCTTCCATGTCTGAAAAGGAGTTTTTCAGCATTAAAAAGTTTGATGGGACAAACTTTTCTTTGTGGAAAGAACAAATAAGGGATGTGCTTATTCAAAAGAAGCAGATTAAACCCTTGGCAGGGATTGAAGCTAAGCCTGCAAATATGTTTGAGGATGATTGGAATGAGTTGGATGCATTAGCAAAGTCTACTATTAGACTTCATCTTGCAGAGTCAGTTTATTTCACAGTAGTAAATGAGCAGACTATGGAAGATTTGTGGAAGAAACTGTGTGCCACTTATGAGAAGGAAACTGCCTCTAATAAAGTTTACCTCATGAAGAGGTTGTTTGAGCTACAGATGAAGGAAGGGGTCTCCATTGCTTCTCACATGAATGAATTCAATATTATTTTCAGCCAGCTTCAGGCTCAAAAAAATGAATTTTGATGCGGAGACTAAGGTAATATTTCTCTTATGTTCATTGCCATCCTCATGGGATACCTTCCGTACAGCTGTCAGTAACTCTGCACCTAGTGGAGTACTGAAATTTGATGATGTTGTGGGTAGCTTGTTGGCCGAGGAGATTAGACGGAAGTCTATGGATGGCAACAAGTAGGATGCAGCCTTAAATGTGGAAAGGGGCAGATCACAGTTCAAGGGGAAGTCCCAAGAAAGAGGGAAGTCGCGTAGCCAATCCAGGGCACGGAACATTGAGTGTTACCATTGTGGCAAGAAGGGCCATATGAAAAAGGATTGCTACAAGCTGAAAAGAGAGCAAAAGGATAAGAAAAAGAATGCAAATTGGGGTGAAAATCAAAAGGAAGAGAGTCCAAGGGAGGACAAAGGAAAAGTGAAGATCGAGGAGATCAATGCAGTCACACATGATAGTGACAATGACGTTCTCTTCATGTCTAGTTTATCTGCAGAGTTTCTTACCACTTCAAATGATGCATATTCCTAGGATTGGATTTTGGATTCTAGTGCTTCATTCCATGTTACTCCCCATAGGGAATGGTTCTCCACTTATGATAGTGGAAAGACAGGTTGTGTGCATCTTGGAAATGACTATGCATGTGACATAGTGGGAGCAGGTGATATAAAGTTTTCTTTTGCGAATGGGTCTGCATTTGTTTTGAAACATGTGAGACATGTGCCTAAGCTGACCAAGAGTCTTATTTCAGTGGGTGAGCTAGATGATGCTGGTTTTCACACCACTTTTGGCTTTCAGAGTTGGAAAATTCAGAAGGGCTCTATGCTTTTAGCCAGGGGTGCCAAGTGTGGGACTTTGTATCCCTTACATGTATCAGGGGTATTTGATCATGTTGTTGCAATAACTGAGCAGGTAAGCATGTCTTTGTGGCATTGCAGGTTGGCGCACATGAGCCAGAATGGAATAAAACTATTATGCCATTTGGGTTATGTACCGCATTTCAGTTTCTCTAATTTTGAATTTTGTGAGCACTGTCTCTATGGGAAGCAGAGTAAATCAGCCCATAAAAGAAGGGAAAAGAAAGAGTTTGAAAAGCTTGATTTGGTGCATTCAGACGTATGTGGTCCCATGCCTACATAGTCATTAGGCAGGGCTGAATACTATGTGACATTGATTGATGATGCAACTAGGAAATTGTGGGCTTATGCTATAGCTCGGAAGAGTGATGTGTTCCAAGTATTTCAGAAATGGCTAGCCTTGGTTGAGAATCAGTCAGGTAGAATGCTTAAATGCCTACGGACTGACAATGGTGGAGAGTATCTCTCTCATGACTTTTAGCATTTCTGTGATACACGTGGGATTAAGAGGGAGCTTACATCCACTCGTACTCCAGAGCAAAATCCAATTGCAGAAAAGATGAACCGTACCATTCAAGAAAGGTTGCAATGCATGCTTTCCAATGGAAGTCTTTCTAGTGGTTTTTGGGCTAAGGCAATGAAGACTGCAGTGCATGTGATCAATAGATCACCTAGTAAGAGTTTGGATGGTGGTATTCCTAAAGAGGCATTGAGTGGCAAGAAGCCCTCTTACTCTCATTTGCATATATTTGGGTGTGAGGCATATGCACATGTGCCAAAAGAGCTTCGAAAGAAGCTAGATCCTAAGTCTAGGAAATGCATCTTTCTGGGTTATGGTGAAAGTGTAGAGATGGGCTATCGTCTCTGGGATCCAGAAGCAAAGAAGATCATACACAGCCATGATGTGGTCTTCAATGAGAAGAAGATGCATAAGGCACCCATGAGGGATGTGGAAATGAGGAGAATCACTTTCAAGGATGTGAATCCACCTGCATATGTTGATAGACAGCAAGCTGTCCATGCACCAAATGTGCAAGAAATGGTACCACCAAGTACTCCCATAGGTATACAATCAAGGGTAGATGATGGATCATCTATTGGTGGAAATGATGAGCCAAATGGGGCTGATATGCAAATGGGACAGCAAGCTGAAATGCCCTTGAGAAGATCATCTAGAGTGTCTAGACCACCTGATAGGTTTGTTCCAGGGGTAGACTATGTGATGCTTACTAATTGCGGGGAGCCTTCTTGCTACAGAGAGGCTATGATGCGTGAGGATCAATGCAAGTGGGAGTATGCTATGCAATCAGAGATGAGTTCACTTATGAAGAATAAGACTTGGGACTTGGTTTCTTTGCCACATGGAAAGAAAGCATTGCCATGTAAATGGGTCTACAAAATGAAGGTCACAGGTGATGATGTGCCTAGGTACAAGGCCCGTTTGGTCACTAAAGGGTTCAAGCAAGAGAAGGGTGTGGACTTTGATGAGATATTCTCTCCAGTTGTGAAGATGACCACACTTAGATGCATGCTTGGGCTAGTGGCATCAGAGGATATGGAGCTTATGCAGATGGATGTCAAGACAACTTTCTTGCATGGGGATTTGCATGAGGAAATTTACATGGTGCAGCCGGAAGGCTTTGAAGAAAAGGGCAAAGAGCATTTAGTTTGGAAGCTGAAGAAGAGTCTCTATGGTCTTAAGCAAGCACCTAGAGAATGGTATCAGAAGTTTGATACTTTCATTTGGTCCTAGGGTTTTAGAAGGAGTGAAATTGATCACTGCCTCTACACTAAAAGGGCTAAGGATAATAGCCTAATAATCTTGGCACTATATGTCGATGATATGCTATTGGCTAGCAAGAATACTTATGAGCTAGATGCATTAAAGGCCAAGTTGCATGAGGCCTTTGATATGAAGGATTTGGGATTTGCAAGTCATATTCTTGGTATGCTCATCACGCGTGATCGGAGTAGGAAACTCCTTTGGCTTTCACAAAAAGAGTATGTTACAAAAGTATTACAGCATTTCAATATGGAGGGGGGGAAGGCAGTGAGTACTCCATTGCCTCCATATGTGAAACTGAGTCATACAGATAGTCCCAAATCAGATGAGGAGAGGGCCATGATGGCCAAGGTTCCTTATGCATCAGCAGTTGGGAGTCTTATGTATGCTATGATAGCTACTAGACCAGACATTGCATTTGCAGTGGGAGTTGTTAGCCGGTATATGGTAATCCCCCAGGAAAGAGGCATTGGGAGGCAGTTAAGTGCATCATGAGGTACATGAAGGGTACCAAGGAGATGTGCATCTACTTTGGTAGAGGAAACAAGCGTGTACTTGGATACAAAGATTCAGACTATGCAGCGCATGTGGATAGTAGGAGATCCACTTCTGGTTATGTGTTCACCTTTGCAGGTGGTGCAGTGTCGTGGATGTGTCGTGCACAAAAGTGCGTTGCTTTGTCTACCACAAAGGTTGAGTATGTTGCAACCACAGAGGGTTGCAAGGAGGCTATATGGCTTGATCGGCTAGTGGGAGATTTGGGGATTCATACAAGTGTACCGACATTGCATAGTGATTCCATGAGTGCTATTATTCAGCTAGCACGGAATCCGGTCTTTCATGCAAAGACCAAACACATTGAGGTTAGGTACCATTTCATCAGGGAGGTACTTGAGGACAAGTGCATAGAGCTTGTCAAGGTTCATACAGATGATAACCCTGCAGATATGCTGACGAAGAGTCTACCTAGTCAGCAGTTTGAGTATTGTCGTGAATTGATGGGCATTGGATAGTATGCTCACTAGTTGTTCTCCCTTAAAGGCACATTGTCCTTTAAGTGGGAGGTTGTGGGGGTTAAAGGTCACTGTGCCTTTACCCCAGTTATGTACAATACTCAAACACATATATAAATGAATGAAAAAGAAGATTAGGGTGGTTCTACACCCACCAAAACTTGTGTGGCTCTCTGTCTCTCTCTCTCTCCTTCTTCCGTCCTTGCTTCTGTTAAGAGCACTCTCAGTGGTTCCGCAGGCTCTTCTTCCTCTTCTTTATCTTGAATCCTCCCAAGCACCATTGGGGGAGTTCGTTTTGCTGTTGGTGGTTGTACTGGATGGATATCCTAGTCCTGGTTGTCTAGGATGGAAGCATTCTCCTCCAATTGATGCAGCTGTTCTGAGAAGACCACATCACAACTTACAATTACCTTCTTGGTAATAGGGTTATAGAGACAGTAACCCTTCGCCTCTTCATTGTAGCCCAAGAAAGTACACTTCCGGCTCTTCGGTTCCCATTTGGTCCTGTTAGCATCAGGGACATGCACAAAACAGTCACATCCAAAAACTCTGAAATGTGCAGCTGAAGGTTTCTTACCAAAAAAGGCCTGCAATGGCGTCATCCCATTCACAGCCTTTGTGTAGCTACGATTCAGAATGTAAACTGCAGTGTTACATGCTTCAGCCCAGAAAGTCTTTGGCAAATCTTTCCCTTTCATCATACTCCTGCCCATTTCACAGATGACGCGCATCTTGCGCTCTGCTACTCCATTTTGTTGTGATGTATGTGGTGGGGGTTTTGGCCTCTTGATCCCGTGACTTTTGTAGTAACTCTCGAATTTAGTTGATGTGAACTCTCCACCTCTATCTGATCTCAACTTCTTCACCTTCCTCCTCGATTCTTTCTCGACCATTACATGCCATTCCTTGAACTTACTAAAAGCCTCATCTTTAGTCTTCAGGAAGTATATCCATATCCTTCTACTGTAGTCATCGATCAGCGTCATGAAGTAGTAGGAACCACCCAAAGCTTCTGTCTCCATCTTTTTGCAGAGGTCCGTGTGAACGAGCTCTAGAGGAGCCTTTGCCCTACTGGCCTCTTTAGGAAAGGGATGCCAATGCTGCTTGCCCATCATGCAAGCTTCACATACATCGGGCAGATCTGCAATTTTTGGTAGGTCTGCAATCATTCCACTATTATGCATCTCCTTTAAAGAACTAAGGTTTAGATGACCAAACCTCTCATGCCACAGCTTAGTGTTCTTCATATCTGCTCGAGCACTGAAAGCTGAGAGCTCGTAGATGTTGTTGCACCGTGTACCTTTACCAATGACCTTCCCTTGAAGATCCAGAATTTGTGCACCATTCTTATCGAATTGAACTTTGAGGTCCTGATCAGTGATCGTTGAAATGGACAACAAGTTCCTCTTGATATCTGGCACATAAAGAACATCAGACAACTGTTTTACAACTCCATCTGACTTGAGAGCAATCGTACCTTTTCCTTTTGCTGGAAATTTTGCAGATTCATTGCCGACTACTACTAGGATGTCATTCTCTACTACCTATAGAGAGGTATACCAATCCTTCCGGCTGGTCATGTGGTGCGATGCACCACTGTCAATAATCGACGGTTCATCTACGGGTACATGAACTGCCTCCGTGCAAATCTCCTCAATTGCTATGAACAGGTCTATTGGTACTGCCTGTGCATTGTTGCTGGACTCTTTCTTTACTTCATTCTTCTCATCTGCAATCTTCTTACAGCACTCATTCTGTTTGTGCCCTGCCTTGTTGCAATGGAAGCACTTGATTTTCTTCTTTCTCTTTTTATCATCAGAAGAAGATGGGTTACCAGAGTCCTTACCCTTATTTTTCTTTGATCTAGCGTAGAAAGATGAATCTTCTCCAGTCCTCATCTTTTGATGCATCTCCTCCTCCAAAAGCATTGCACTGAAATCCTCAAAGTTGAGGGGCGGATTTTTGTTCTGCATATTCAACGCCGTAACAAGATCATCATACTTTGGTGGGAGAATCCGTTGATGGGATATCTCAAGGTGTATGCCCCAAGCACAGCTTGGTTTCTATGTGTGTGTGCTAGAGGCATAGTTAGGTGCCCATAAGCACTGTTACGTGGTGGTAGATGCCACATAGGATGATTGAGATATTCTAGGAGCTGATTGAGGAGTTGATTGAGGAGATGATTGTGGAGATGATTGTGGAGATTGATGGCTCATGTAAGAGGTGCCTACATATGGACCTCACCTTTCTTCATTCCATAAGCAAGCAAGCATTCTCATTTTGTATTCAGCTTCATGCCTCTTCAACATGGTATCAAAGCACTATGATCCTCCTTGAGCCCATTTGTGCCGTGTCATCTTCATCATCATCTTCTTCTTCTTCACCTTCCTCTCCATTTTGCCCCTTTCCGCCCAACCACTTGGAGGGCTGAGTTCTCTACCTACAAGCAACCATTCCCAGGGTCCTTCTGGCTAGAGAGACCCTTCATATGGGCAAACTTCCATGTCAGAGGAATTAGATAATGGTGCCCACAAAACCATGCAACAGTCGTCTTCTTCCTTACGCCATTTGTTGCAATGCGACTTGTTGGAGTAGCCATTCCAAAATTCCTCTGAGCCAAGCTTGCACAATAGTATGAGCTAGCTCCTATCCAGATTTGAAGGGAAATGGTCCACCAGGGAGGGAGAAATAGCTGAAAAACCAATCACTTTCAAGTTGCTAGCTATGGTGACATGAAGCGGCATTTCGCCTCTTTTCCTTAGTGGCTCTTCTTTGGTATACCAACTTTATTTCTACCTAGAAAGCCCTCTTTTTTTTGCTTTGAAGAGTGAGATATAAGCCCTCCAAGTTCAGGCCTCTATTTCAGACAGTTTTGACAATGTTGTGAGTTTGATGCTACATTAGATGCTACTTTAGCATTTTTTATGTTTTAAAGTGTTGAATAGCATCAGTACAACTGTGGCTACAACTTTCCTTTCAGTTGCTATACCTGGATTTGCTTGTAATACTTTCATTTAGCCACCTCTATGAAGCATGCAAGTTGAAGCATCATTTCCATTATGATTTGTAGTATGGAATTTGGTTACAAGTCTTTGCTACTCTAAATGCTTGTACTTTGAAGCTCTTCAACTCTTTCTAGCCTTGTAAGAGAGTAGACACTGCCCATTTTGGGTTAGACCCTCTCATGGCTACCTTCTTGAATATGGATTAGTTCAATGGTAAAGGCTTTCACACATGGCAGATGAAAGTTAAGTTTGCATTGATGAGGGAAAACCTCTGGGGGCTTGTCAAACCTGCTTCAACTTCTTCTTCAATAGCCTCTAATGCTAGAGAATCCTCAGCTCCTACACACTCGGCATGAGATCCTGCTAGAGAGGAGAAAGCCTATGGCATTATTGCTCTTGGCTTAGGAGATGACTATATTCATCACATTTCTGATTTGGAGTCTCCTTCTCAAGCTTGGCAAAAGCTTGATATTATTTTTGGTGCTAGCTCTCACATCTCAAAATTGTCACTTAAGATTGCTTTCTTTGAATTGAAGATGGCTAGTGGCACTCCCTTGGCTGCCCATGTCAATCATATGCAGAGTCTCATGACTCAACTTGATTCTATCAACTCTCCAATCACTACAGATGATGCAATGGCAGTATTGCTCAAAAGTATGCTTGAAGATTATGATCATGTTGTTACCACTTTGACAAATCTTCCTAATCCTACTCTTGAAGGTCTTATTATTGCTCTTCAACAAGAAGAAAGGCACATGGAACTCCAGAGAGGCAATGACATAGCCTATGCCATAAAAACTCAAAAGGGCAAGTTTCAACCTTGCAAACATTGTGGGAAGACTAATCACCTCTCAAAAGATTGCTTCAAGATCAATCCTTGCAAACATTGTGGCAAAAACAATCACCATGAAAAGTATTGTAAGGCCAAAAAGGAAGCAACTACAAAACCAGAGACTGCCAACTTACTTTCAATTGATGTGCCTCCACAAGATGAGGCCTCCTATGAAGATTATGTTTTTTGAACCATGTCCATATATGCTCCAGATCTCTCTTTTTATGTTGAGTCAAGGTACTCTGTCTGGATTGTCCTCCAAAATGAATGGAATAAACTATTGTGTGCTTTTTAAACACCTCTGGTCACCATATGATGTAGGCCATGTGTATGTGTTTTTGCTCCATGGTACCTCCTGCAGACATTGTGTGCATGTACATGCAGGGGAGATAACCATTGGAAGGTCTTATGTATCTCTTTTGTTTACTTCACACCCTTGGGAACCCTTGCTAGCATGAGATCCTAGCCATAGATTTATCCTTGAGCACCATGAAATGGCATGAGAAACTATGAGACTAGATGTATCCTTGACATAGCTTGAGGCATTCCCTTGAGAGGGGGTATGATGGGATATCTCAAGGTGTATGCCCTAGGCACACCTTGGTTTCTATGTGTGTGTGCTAGAGGCACAATTAGGTGCCCATAAGCATTGTTAGGTGGTGGTAGATGCCACATAGGATGATTGAGAGATTCTAGGAGTTGATTGAGGAGATGATTGTGGAGCTTGGTGGCTCATGTAAGAGGTGCCTACGTATGGACCTCACCTTTCTTCATTCCATAAGCAAGCAAGCATTCTCATTTCGTGTTCAGCTTCATGCTTTCCTTTCAGTTCTTCAACATCTGTATGCATCTTCGTGCTAGATTCTTACAAGTGATGGTGATGCCAATCGTAGTCATTTGATCACGCAGATTCTTCACCCTAGTGATGAACTTCTTTTTCGCTTCAGACTCAGACAGTTTCTCGTTCGTGAGTTGAGTCTCCAGATTGATTCGTGGTCTCGTACTGATTTTTCAAGACCGTCCATGCCTCCTCCGCTGTGGTGACATGTTGAATTAACACCATGATGGAATCACTTACATTGCAGACAATAGAACACAATGCATCTACATTTCTTCTTGTCCACGCGAGAATCTCATCCGCAGTTGGTACCATCTGTTGTGCTGCATTGGCCAGATTCAGCTGGTTTCAAGTCCACCCCAGTAGCAGTATCCCAAAGCTCGTATGCGCTTAGGATGGTCTTCATCATGAACTTCCATAGTGGATAGTTAGTGCCGTCCAACTTTCCACTTTCATCGAACGGTGGGATTCGCAGTCTTGCGAGCTGGGCCATCTCTCACAATCTGCTCACAAACAGAAACACACTACCAAATCTTCTTGCTAGAGTCCAGGCTCTGATACCATGTAAGAAAACAATACAATGTCTGTGCTCAATAGATAACAGGATCTCGTATGCAAGAGAGAAAACAGATAGTATGGAGAATCAAAATTTTGATTACTGTAGAATTGATACAATAGATAGCACTGCCTCCCAACCATGCACTCCTGTGAAAGAAGCTTCGATGGCAAGCTGGAAACAATAGAAGATGGAGGCTGGATGCTAAGAAATTAGGGTTGCTATAGCCAGTGATGAAATGGGCTTCACGGGCTTGTTCTTATATAGCCACCAGTCATAGTCGATTAGACCCAATTAGGTGACCGACCCAGTCCACCCAAAATGGTTGACTGGGGGTTGGTCTCGAAATAGGCCACCGACCACACGAGGCCATCGGTGCACAAAATAGAGCAATTGACCTACGGTTACCATTCGGCCCAGAGCCATCTGGGATCATCTGAGGCTCCAAATAGGCCCCGTAACCCCAGAGTGGGCTGCCTCGAGAATTGCTCTGTGTACCCTCAGTGTGGTCAGTCATGAGATGCCTTCTTGCACTTGCATGTAGCCTAGTTGGCGGTGTGCCAACTCTATCTGAAGCCGCCCAGCCATCAGGCCACACATGGCCCCCATCTGGTGTCCAAACCAGGACCTACCGGATAACCGAGCTACTCAAAAACCTTCTCCTCATATGGGGGGCTTACAAGTAGAGTTAGCTGGTTCCTGCGTAGTTACACGAGAGTGGAGCATTGATATCTAACAGGCTCAACCACAACACAGCTCTCTCGGCCTTCAACAGGGAGCTCAGGTAGCACCTCTTGGAACTCTCTCACAACAATTGACAAGGCTCTTATACCAAATGAGGACTAGTTAGATAAAACGCCAAGTAGTAGTAGCGGTAACCCAATCCTGTATAGCTTCTGCTTTGGCAGGAGGCAATTCGGCTTGTGAAGTAGAGACTTCATGTTTTCGCTACCCCTCGGCATCGTTCTTGGTTCCCACACTTACTCCATCTAAATTCTCTATGCCCTTCTCTCCTTTCTCCTCTCCCCCAAATGAGGACCAGATAAATTCGAATAGCGTAAGGGAGAGGAGAAAGGAGAGAAGGGCGTAGAGAGCTTATTAGACGGAGTAAGTGCGGGAACCAGATGCTGAGGGGTAGCAAAAGCACAAAGTCGGGAGATGAGGCATGGATGAAGCAAACATAAACAGGAAATTCGGTGGGAGGAGAAGTGCATAGCAAGGGAGAAGTATGTTTGGGAGCGAAGAACATGACGTAAGAGATTTCAAACGGTGGAATAGCAAGAGGCATGCAGAAGATGACATCAAAAAAAAAAAAAAAACAAGGAGGCTTGAAAGTGTAAAAGTATATTGCTCAGAACTTAAGGATACAAGGAGGCATACAAAGGAGACTTGAGGATACAAGAGCTTGAAGGCAGACTCTGCACATCAAATGAGCTGAAGAAGCCTTTATATAGAAATGGGTGGCTTTTGGGTGGTTGTTATGACATAAAGGTGAAGGTCTTACCCGGGACCATGGGCAGTGTCTAGTAACCAACAAATATTTGTACAATGTCATGGTGAAGGTCTCACCCTCTTATCTAGATGGGCAGTGTCTAGTCACCATGACTGTGATAGGGATTAAAAGCCAGGCCCATTGCTAGTAGGCATTAGGAGACCACCACTGCGGGTTGCCTAGAAAGGAGCACCTTCACGTGATAGCATATCAGGAAGAACATTGGTGCTGCCTTTCTTCCATTCTACTGAAAAATCATACATGGTAAAGAATTCTTGCCAGCGTGCAAGGTGGCCATGGACTATTTGCTTATCAATGCAGCGCGTGGCAAAAAGTTTTAAATTTTTCATTATCAGTCCGCACAATGAATTCCCTGCTAATAATAAATATGTCTAATTTTTGGATTGCGCATTCTACTGCTTTCCATCGTATTGTGTATATGAACCAAGGTATAAAGCCAGAGCCAATGGATGAAGATCCTTAGCCTTCTACATCGGTGCCCCCTCCGCAAGAGTTCCAACAACAGCAGCAACAATGGCATGGTCAACGAATGGCTTTCCATGATGCACCAGGCTCTCAGTTAATTTGAGCTAAGTTTTAGACTCATTTTATCGACGGAGACCTAAATGAGCAAGACGAGATCTTCAGCCACGTCTCTAGCATAAATCTTTTCCTGGGTATATTCTTAATATTGACGCCATCTCTCCTCAAGCCATGAAAGACATTCTTAAGATCTTCTATTGCCACATGATATCTCTAGTCAACATCTATCGATGGAATCCGAGAGACCCCGCCACAGAAACCACCAAAGGCTTCACCGGTGTACTAGCAAATTGGTGGGAGTTCCTATCTACTAAATCCAAGGAGCAGATCTTTGCAAGCGTGGATGGCAACCACAGCCTAATGCTCCGATGATCTGATTGTAGCCATTTCTAATCAATTCTTGCCGACTTTCATCGACAATCATGCCCAAGCTTCAAATGAGTTTTCTGCACTCAAACTCTATGATTTGTTTCAACTTGAAGCTTATAATGCCCATGTTTAGTAGGTAGTATATCGGGCAGATATCTTTGCAGATACGTCTGCAAAAGGACACTACTTGTACAGCTTACCTCACCAGTTGGGCGAAGCAGTGATGAGAGTTATTGAAGCACAGACTAAGATTATAAACATTGATAACACTCCTACCGAAGTACATAAGACTGTAGCAAATTTTACTTTTGCCAATTTATTTCAGATGGTGCAAGTGTATATACGTCGACAGTGTATAGAATACATGCTCAGGAAGAAGCTAAAGAAGATTTGTATTACTTCTCCAGCTATCTATGGCCAATTCGTTGGACATTAGAACTTCTGCCCTCCAACTAGTTCCGTGGATAGACATTCTCGACACATTCGTCACTCTAGGAAGAAATACAGTAAGCACTCCAACTGTACATGTGGTTCTTCTTCCTTTCCCAAGCTGCAAAAACACCATTGGCATTGTCGTTATCCTCGCCGCCCTCAATGCTTTCTCCACCGCTGTAGATCTAATAATTCTAAGTCTTCTGGTTGTTTCATATGTGGGAAAAAAGGCCATTTTGCCTGAGATTGGACTGAGCAACCCCACAATTCCCAGCAACGCCAGCTAAAAGGATTCTTTTCGATGGTCAACCACCCTGATCAACGGGAGGTTGTTTCCCAAGGGACTACTGACGAGTCCCTTCTTGAATGCTCTAAATCAGATATTCCCAAGTGCCTCCATTGTTAGATAAAGCATGATGATTTTTATGACTACTCTCAAGAGTATCTTCATTTTGTCCGATCTGATGAGGATGACCCAAACATCTATAGTTTCATGAACTATCCTCACCAATGAGGTCCTCTCCGAGTTGACATCGAGATTTCCTCTAGTAGCTCTAATGATGATGATCCACCAGAAGAGTCTCCTCTGCCTGAAGTGTATGCCCCTGCCATTGGGTGTAGTTCTAATCGAGGCCGTGCTCGTGGTCGTGGTTTTTGCCGAAGAATGCATACTCATGACCTCAAAACCTCTTAAGAATTGTATGACTCCACTCATGTTCCATCCATGCATGCTCCTCCAGCATACAGACTTCCCCTACTAGACCAATACTTAGGTCCGTCTGTTTTCCATCCACCGCATAGTGTACATGAATCTACTTCTAGGTTTCTTCCACCCCCTTTCTGGCAATCTCCTATAACTACACTTTCTTCTCAAGCTCCTCCACTCCAACCCTCCATTAGCCCTTCTCCACAGTGTCCTCCTTGTTTTGATCAGTTTGAGAACATAGGCATAAGTATTGATGGTCTTAGGGTGCACCTTAAAATGATTACAGACAATTGTCTAAAGTTGCACACCTCCATTAACTCCCTGGACCAAAAATTTAGCGAGCATCTCACCCAATGTAAGCAATATTCTCCTTCCTCTGAAGCCGGTCCATCTACAGAGGTATTTTCTCTTCATGATTTCTTCCAGCAACCTGGTCCACCAATTAGAAATCCAATGAAGACTTGGCTTATCCAATCTAATGGGATTGTTCCTTATTTCCTCATCGGTTTAGTTGACACAGCTTCTGGATTTAATGTATGTAGATAATATGCTCTCCCTTCTCACTATTGGCAGACATTGGAAGCCCATGACCAAATGAAGGGGTCCACTATGGGTGGTGGATTAATCGCCTATAAACGATTTGCTTTCCAAGTGGCTATTTATCTTGCCAATCATCCAACAACCATCGATTTCTACCAGCTTGAATCACAAGGAGTCAATCTTATTATTGGCAACGACTTTCTCAATCACCACTTACCTTTTGGATTCTCTACAAATGAACTGGTTCTCACAATTGGTGGTTCTCTTGTACATATTACTGCTAGGGAAAATTTAAAAATGGTTCATAAGCCTCTCCAGGAAGATTTGTAGATTGTTAATAAATGTGTCCCATCTTCTCCATTTTCTCTTCCAGCTTCTCCCTTTATTGAACCACCCCCAGATTTGGTTCCCACTCCTAGAGTCTCTCTACTCCTTAAGCACCTTGAATTCAGTCCTCAACCCACTGATGATGCTGAAAGGCCCCTTGCAGGATCAGAGTTATATGAATATATCAGTGGTCTTCTCCACACAAAATAGCAAAAGAGTTTGCGCTCCCAAACGCACACTTTACATATGTTGTCTTCTCTTCAACAAATGCAGGCCGGTTTATCAAGAATTGTAGCAGTGAGTCCCCTCTTTCCTTCAAGCAGATCCTTCAGCACCAGGTTGCTCTTCCTCTCCGTGAGGGTTCAAAACTCTTCAAGGAAAGTCCCTACAGATTCACTCAACAAGGCAAACTCCTGTATAATCAGGAGATACATGTCAAAATCCTTGAAATGGGCCTCATCTCTGACTCTGGCTCTGAATGGGCCGCTGCAACTTTCTATGTGAATAAGCACTCAGAGTAGAAGAGAGGTAAGAAACGGCTTGTAATCAATTACAAGACTTGCAACAAGTGTCTACTCTCTATTTCTTATCCCAGTCCCAACAAGGAGTATCTCATGCAGAAAATTTCCGGCTCCACTCTCTTCTTGAAGTTTGATTTAAAAGCAGGATTATGGCAAAGAGGCCTGTGCCCTGAGGACTACCACAAAACCGGCTTTGTGGTTCCACAAGGCTTCTATCAGTGGAACGTCCTCCCATTTGGACTCAAAACAACCCCGGTCGAATTTTAAAATTTATGGATTCTATCTTCAGTCACTACCATTCTTTCTGCCTTGTCTATATTGATGACATTCTTGTGTATAGTAAAGATTTCAATGCACATTTGAAACACTTATCTATTGTATATGATCTCCTAAAAAGCAAAGGCCTAGCCCTTTCAACCAAGAAGATTATGATTGGCCAAGAAACCATTGAGTTTCTTGGAGTTCATATCCATAAAGGTGCCATCCAAATGCAGGATCATGTTCTCAAGGCACTAGTAGCATTCCCACATGAAATCCGAGATCATACCTAGCTACAACATTTTCTTGGCTGCCTAAACCATATTTCACCTTTTTATGAACAATTGGCCAGGGATCGATACCAGCTCCAACTCTTTCTATGAAAGGATGGGCCTCCATGGGGTGATGCCCAAACGATAGCAGTCCAACACATCAAGGAGAAAGTTCAAAAGCTCCCTACACTCAACATCCCTTCCGCTTCTAGACAATTGGTTATAGAAATGAATGCTTTCAATCATTTCTGGGGCGCGGTGCTTCTTGAGCAAACCCCATCTCAAGAGATCCTTTGTGCTTTTTGTTCTAGTACATTCTAAGGAGCTGAGCTCAACTATCACTCGATCAAGAAGGAGATCCTTGCAGGTCTGGAGTGTCAAGGACATGATCAAGAGGAACAAAAGAAATTCCTGGAATAACTTCAACTTTATCATCCTCAACAAAAGTAGGAATGCAAAAATCTTGTATAACAAGTTGGTTAGGGTCTAGCCATTGGGATGGTTGACACTTAGAAGTAGGCAAAGGCATAAATGTAGGGGCATCAGCTGGTCGAATGGAATCATCATTGGGACTAGCTGAGGAAGGAGGCAAAGCTGGGGGAAAACTAGTATATACAGAGTGGCATGTTGAAGAAGCTTGACTAGAATGGAGATCTTGCAATTCTTTCAAAACAGTATGGATATTGTGATCAAGCTTACCAACTACCATTTGAAGATCATAGAGCGCCATCTAGCAAGATCGTGGCAGGCTTGCGTGGTGAGATTGTGCAAATTGCACCAATGAAGTTGCTGTTGCTCTACAGGCATACTATCATCTTATTTGTCGGTGAGGGCATATGGAGCATGTACCGACTTGAAAGAACTGTCTTCTGAAAAGACTTGAAAACCAGAAGCCTTTGGCTATTGGACAAGGTTTAGGATTTAGGGTCAAATGAGGACCAGATAAATCTCAATAGCAGAAGGGAGAGGAGAAAGGAGAGAAGGGCGTAGAGAGCTTAGATGGAGTAAGTGCGGGAATCCAAACAGTAGAAGGGAGAGGAGAAAGGAGATAAGGGCATAGAGAGCTTAGATGGAGTAAGTGCGAGAACCAAGAACAATGCCGAGGGGTAGCAAAAACACAAAGTCGAGAGACAAGGCATGGATGAAGCAAACATAAACGAGAAATTCGTTGGAAGGAGAAGTGCGTAGCAAGGGAGAAGAACATTTGGGAGCGAAGAATAGGACGTAAGAGATTTCGAACGGTGGAATAGCAAGAGGCATGCGAAAGATGAAATCAAAAAATTTGAAAACAAGGAGGCTCAGAAGTGTGAAAGTATATTGCTCAGAACTTGAGGATACAAGGAGGCATACAAAGGAGACTCCACTTCAACCCTCCACTAGCCCTGTCCACAGCATCCTCCTTGTTTTGATTAGTTTGAGAGCATAGGCATAAGTATTGATGGTCTTATGGTGCACCTTAAAATGATTACAGACAATTGTCTAAACCCTAAACTGGTTTGCAGGTTTCAAGGTTTGCATGAAATGTCACAAAGGTGATAAGACATAAAGGTGACAGTCTTACCCAAGACCACAGGTAGTGTCTAGTCACCAATAAATAAAGGTGATAAGACATAAAGGTGAAGGTCTTACCCAGGACCACGGGCAGTGTCTAGTCACCAACAAATATTTGTACAATGTTATGGTGAATATCTTACCCTCTTATCTAGATGGGCAGTGTCTAGTCACCAAGACTGTCACAGGTATTAATAGCCAGGCCTGTTGCTAGTAGGCATCAGGAGACCACCATTGCGGGTTGCCCAGAAAGGAGCACCTTCACGTGACAGCATATCGGGAAGAACATTGGCACTGCCTTTCTTCCATTCTACTGAAGAATCATACATGGTAAAGAATTCTTGCCAGCATGCAAGGCGGCCACGTCCTATTTGCTTATCGATGCGGCGCGTGCAAAAAGTTCTAAAATTTTGAATCAATCCGCACAACGAATTCCCTATTAATAATAAATAATTCTAATTTCTGGATGGCACGTTTTATTGCAAGGATCTCCTTCTCGATCGAGTAATAGTTGAGCTCAGCTCCTTGGATTGTACCAGAACGAAAAGCACAGAGGATCTCTTGAGATGGGGTTTGCTCAAGAAGCACCATGCCCCAGAAATGATCGAAAGCATCCGTTTCTATAACCAACTTTCCAGAAGTGGAAGGTATGTTGAGTGTAGGCAGCTTCTGAACTTTCTCCTTGATGTGTTGGAGTGCTTTCGTTTGGGCATCACCCCATGGAGGTCCATCCTTCTATAGACAGAGTTGGAGCTGGTATCGGTCCTTGGCCAACTGTTCATAAAAAGGTGAAATATGGTTCAGGCATCCAAGAAAATGTTGTAGCTAGGTACGATCTCGAATTTCATCTGGGAATGCTACTAATGCCTTGAGAACATGATCCTGCATTTGGATGGCAGCTTTATGGATATGAACTCCAAGAAACTCAATGGTTTCTTGGCCAATCATAATCTTCTTGGCTGAAAGGTCTAGGCCTTTGCTTTTTAGGAGATCATATACAATAGACAAGTGTTCCAAATGTGCATTCAGATCTTTACTATACACAAGAATGTCATCAATATAGACAAGGCAGAAAGAATGGTAGGGACTAAAGATAGAACCCATAAACTTTTGAAATTCGACCGGGGTTGTTTTGAGGCCAAATGGGAGGATGTTCCACTAATAGAAGCCTTGTGGAAACACAATTCCGATTTTGTGGTCCTCAGGGAATAGGCCTATAGTGGTACCCAAAATGTACAAACAAGATGATTTCTTGAGGGGTTCGTAAACTCTCAAGGAGCCTTCATCAGCAATGTTAATGCACACCTCAGAAATCTTTACATGTCGGAGAGCTTTAAATTGGACTATAGAGAACTTGTATACTTCTTCCGGGTCGATCAAAGGAAGGTTCCAAGTAGCTTTGGCTTCAACCACTTCAGTGGAAGTGGAAGCGGAAGGTGGAGCAGAAATGCGGGCGGACAGAGATCAGATAACACTGGCCATCGTGGTAGCGAGGCTAGGGAAATTTGCATACTAAGTCCTCACATGAGGCAGCTCAACCTCTAACGGCACTCTCTTGGCCTAAATGGGGAGCTCGGGTTGTGTTCTTGGACAAGTACCTAGACCCTAAACCCTAAACCCTAAACCTTAAAGTTCTCCACTGTCGCTCCCAGAATCTCCATTTCCATCTCTGCCAGGCTCTCCTCCAGCTTCCTCTATTAATTCCTTTGGTTCCATTCTCTACATGAGCTCTGATACCAAAAAGGGGAACCAGGAAGAAACCGATCGATGGAAGGGTGGAGAGAACATAGATCAGATCTAGAGAGAGTAAGAGCAAGGACCAAGGACGATGCCAAGAGGTATGCAAAAGACGAAGTCGGGAGACAAAGCATGAATGAAACAGACGTGAACAGGGAAGTTGGTAGCAGGAGAGGTGCGCAACAAAGGAGAAGACTAGTCTAGGGTGAAGAACAGAACGTAGGAGATGGAAAACAGAGGAACAGATATAGGCATGAGGAAGTAACAGAACACAATGATAGAAAGAAACTTGGATGCAAAGAAGCCGGAAGCAAAGCTACTTGGAAGCTGAAAGTATATTGCAAACAATGGGGGATACAAGAGCTCTCGAAGGCAGACTCTGCCTTACAAATGAGCCAAGGATGCTCTTATATAGGAAAAGGCTGAGTGGAGGTTGAGTTGTAATCCACTCCCTTGTAAAATTTTTTGTACAATGAAAAGATATGTACAAGACATAAAGATGAAGGTCTTACTCAAACATGAGCAATGTCTAGTCACCTTATCAAGAATCTTTATTTAATATTGTACAGGTGTCATGATGAAGGTCTTATCCAATTGAGGACAGTGTCTAATCATCATGACGGTGACATAGGACTTCTGGTTATCCAGTATTAAGTGGGAGTAGTAATCTACCATTGTGAATGTCCCAATAAGGTGCTCCTTCATAGGAGCATATCCGGGAGCACATTTGTAGAGCCTTTTTTCCATTCTACTTTGAAATCATACATGGTAAAGAATTCCTGCCATCGAGCTAAGCATCCCCTGCCACTCTGTTTATCAATTCGGCGGGTGCAAAATGTCTTGAAGTTCTGGTTGTCGGTGCGGATGAGGAATTCTCTATTTAAGATGAAGAGTTCTAGCTTTTGAATTGCTCTTTTAACTGCTAGAATTTCTTTCTCAATTGAGTGATAATTGAGCTCAACACCTTGAAAAGTTCCTGATCAGTAGGCACATACAAGTTCTGCAGTGGGTGTCTTTTCAAAGTAAAATGGCTCCCCAAAAATGGTCCGATGCATTTGTTTCAATTATCAGCTGACCTGTGGTTGATGGAATGGTGAGAGATGGCAACTATTGGACCTTTTCATTGATGTGTTGCACTGCTTCTGTTTGGGGTGGGCCCCATGTCGGTCCATCTTTTCTGAGACAGAGTTGGAGAAGATGTCGAATCTTGGGCCAACTGGTTATAAAAATGGGATATGTAATTTAAACATCCAAGGAACATTTGGAGTTGAGTTCGATCCCTGATTTCATCTGGAAATGCAGAAGGGCCTTCAAGACATGTTGCTGCATTTGAATATTACCCTTGTGGATGTGGACTCCTAAGAACTTAATCATTTCCTGGCCGAGAGTGATCTTCTTAGCGGAAAGAGCCAACCCTTTGGATTTGATGAGATCATACACAATTTGGAGATGGTGGAGATGTGAATGGACATCCTTGCTATACACGAGTATGTCATCAATATAAACTAATTAAAATCAAGTTGTTGCCAAGAAGAAGCAGGAAGAGCCTGATATTTGCAATCAAATTATAAAGGAGGTACCCCTGGGGGTTTGAGCTGAACTTTGGCTAGCCAATTTTTCATAGGATTTTGGACTGCTAGTGCTGGTGACGAAAAGAAATCATGAAGAGATAACACATTTGGAACTGGTTCAGTATAGAGCTTGCACTGAGTCAAATGTTCACCAACCTTATAATCCATTGAGTCGATGGAGTTTTGAAGCTTGGCACAATTGTCAGTGATCATCATTAGGTGGACATGAAGCCCATCAATGCTGATGCCAAGGCTCTCGAACTGGTCAAAACTGGGGGGTCGTTATGGAGATCAGATCAGAGGAGCAGGGACAGAAAGAGTGGTGATTGGGGATTTTCAAAAAGGAGGAGGAAGAAAGCTAGGAGAGGAGTCATGTCCACTGTGGGGAGGCGGAAAGACCGAAGGACCAGAATAGAAATCTACTGAAGGTAATCTTCTATGGGGAGAAGGAGCAAAAGAAGAATCAGAAAGTTCCTCAGACGTATGATTCCATCTGTAGATTCTAACTAATGACATCATGTGTCCATAGAATATCTTGAGAATATCCTTCATTGCTTGCACTGAGATAGCATTAATATTTAAAATATAACCAGGGAAGGATTTATGCTGAAGCCGTTTCTGCAGATCAGTCTGCTCATCAAGGTCACCATCTGTAAAGTGAGTCTAGAACTCTCCTTGCATAAACTGAGATCCAGGAGTATCATGGAAAGCCATTCTCTTGCCACGCCAAGGTTGCTGAGGAGTTTGTTGTGAAGTAGATGCTTGGGGTGGATCTTCTTCCATAGGCTAAGGTTTAACACTAAAGTTCATGTAGAGAATGGGACCAAAGTAATTAACAGAGGAAGCTGGAGGAGAACCTGGTGGAGATGGAAATGGAGATTCTGGGAGCGGCAGTGGACAAGGAGGCGATGAAGTGGGAAGCGGTGATGAGTGGGTAGAGGAAGGAAATGATGGAGATCATCTCTGTCCTCTTGTAGCATATCTTGATCATCAATGTTAAATGCGCGATAGACTGGGTGATGGATATCAGCCCATTCTGTTGGTTCAGGAGGTCGACTACCTCATAGGGAGAACCAACCATATCAATTGAGTCAGAAAGGTGAGGCAAAAACATGAGACCAGGGGCTTTTGAAGGATAACAGGGTTCTTAATAGGACTACCTGAAGAAGGAGGCAAAGATGGGGGAAAAGACTTATATATAGACTGAGTTGAAGAGGATGCATGGCCCGTCTGGAGTTGCTAGAATGCATTAGCAAAGTCTACTATTAGACTTCATCTTGCAGAGTCAGTTTATTTCATAGTAGTAAATGAGCAGACCGGAAGATTTGTGGAAGAAACTATGTGCCACTTATGAGAAGGAAATTGCCTCTAATAAAGTTTACCTCATGAAGAGGTTGTTTGAGCTGCAAATGAAGGAAGGGGTCTCCATTGCTTCTCACTTGAATGAATTCAATATTATTTTCAGCCAATTTCAGGCTCAGAAGATGAATTTTGATGCAGAGACTAAGGCAATATTTCTCTTATGTTAATTGCCATCCTCATGGGATACCTTCCGTACAGCTGTCAGTAACTCTGCACCTGGTGGAGTACTGAAATTTGATGATGTTGTGGGTAGCTTGTTGGCCAAGGAGATTAGACGGAAGTCTATGGATGGCAACAAGCAGGATGCAGCCTTAAATGTGCAAAGGGGCAGATCACAATTTAGGGGGAAGTCCCAAGAAAGAGGGAAGTCTCGTAGCAAATCCAGGGCACAGAACATTGAGTGTTACCACTCTGGCAAGAAGGGCCATATGAAAAAGGATTGCTACAAGCTGAAAAGAGAGAAAAAGGATAAGAAAAAGAATGCAAATTGGGGTGCAAATCAAAAGGAAGAGAGCCCAAGGGAGGACAAAGGAAAAGTGAAGATTGAGGAGATCAATGCAGTCACACATGATAGTGACAATGACGTTCTCTTCATGTCTAGTTTATCTGCAGAGTTGCTTACCACTTCAGATGATGCATATTCCAAGGATTAGATTTTGGATTCTGGTGCTTCATTCCATGTTACTCCCCATAGGGAATGGTTCTCCACTTATGACAGTGGAAAGACAGGTTGTGTGCATCTTGGAAATGACTATGCATGTGACATAGTGGGAGCAGGTGACATAAAGTTTTCTTTTGCAAATGGGTCTGCATTTGTTTTGAAACATGTGAGACATGTGCCTAAGCTGAGCAAGAGTCTTATTTCAGTGGGTCAGCTAGATGATGTTGGTTTTCACACCACTTTTGGCTTTCAAATTGGAAAATTCAAAAGGGCTCTATGCTTTTGGCCAGGGGTGCCAAGTGTGGGACTTTGTATCCCTTACATGTATCAGGGGTATTTGATCATGTTGTTGCAATAACCGAGCAGCCAAGCACTTCTTTGTGGCATTGCAGGTTGGGGCACATGAGCCAATTTGAAAATGGAATGAAACTCTTATGCCGTTTGGGTTATGTACCGCATTTGAGTTTCTCTAATTTTGAATTTTGTGAGCACTGTCTCTATGGGAAGCAAACTAAATCAGCCCATAAAAGAAGGGGAAAGAAAGATTTTGAAAAGCTTGATTTGGTGCATTCAGACGTATGTGGTCCCATGCCTACACGGTCATTAGGTGGGGCTGAATACTATGTGACATTCATTGATGATGCAACTAGGAAAGTGTGGGATTATGCTATAGCTTGGAAGAGTGATGTGTTCCAGGTATTTCAAAAATGGCTGGCCTTGGTTGAGAATCAGTCAGGTAGAACACTTAAATGCCTACGGACTGCTGACAATGGTGGAGAGTATCTCTCTCATGACTTTCAGCATTTCTATGATACACGTGGGATTAAGAGGGAGCTCACATCCCCTCGTACTCCAGAGAAAAATCCAGTTGTAGAAAAGATGAACCGTACCATTCAAGAAAGGTTGCAATGCATGCTTTCCAATGCAAGTCTTTCTGGTGGTTTTTGGGCTGAGGCAATGAAGACTGCAGTGCATGTGATCAATAGATCACCTAGTAAGAGTTTGGATGGTGGTATTCCTAAAGAGGCATGGAGTGGCAAGAAGCCCTCTTACTCTCATTTGCGTATATTTGGGTGTGAGGCATATGCACATGTGCCAAAAGAGCTTCGAAAGAAGCTAGATGCTAAGTCTAGGAAATGCATCTTTCTGGGTTATGGTGAAAGTGGAGAGATGGGCTATCGTCTCTAGGATCCAGAAGCAAAGAATATCATACACAGCCATGATGTGGTCTTCATTGAGAAGAAGATGCATAACGCACCCATGAGGGATGTGGAAATGAGGAGAATCACTTTCCAGGATGTGAATCCACCTGCATATGTTGATAGACAACAAGCTGTCCATGCACCAAATGTGCAAGAAATGGTACCACCAAGTACTCCCACAGGTATACAATCAAAGGTAGATGATGGATCATCTATTGGTGGAAATGATGAGCCAAATGTGGTTGATATGCAGGTGGGACAACAAGCTGAAATGCCCTTGAGAAGATCTTCTAGAGTGTCTAGACCGCCTGATAAGTTTGTTCCAGGGGTAGACTATGTGATGCTTACTAATTGCGGGGAGCCTTCTTGCTACAGAGAGGATATGATGCGTGAGGATCAACGCAAGTGGGAGTATGCTATGCAATCAAAGATGAGTTCACTTATGAAGAATAAGACTTGGGACTTGGTTTCTTTGCCACATGGAAAGAAAGCATTGCCATGTAAATGGGTCTACAAAATGAAGGTCACAGGTGATGATGTGCCTAGGTACAAGGCTCGTTTGGTCGCTAAAGGGTTCAAGCAAGAGAAGGGTGTGGACTTTGATGAGATATTCTCTCCAGTTGTGAAGATGACCACACTTAGATGCATGCTTAGACTAGTGGCAGTAGAGGATATGGAGCTTATGCAGATGGATGTCAAGACAGCTTTCTTGCATGGGGATTTGCATGAGGAAATTTACATGGTGCAGCCGGAAGGCTTTGAAGAAAAGGGCAAAGAGCATTTAGTTTGCAAGCTGAAGAAGAGTCTCTATGGTCTTAAGCAAGTGCCTAGAGAATGGTATCAGAAGTTTGATGCTTCCATTCGTCCCAGGGTTTTAGAAGGAGTGAAATTGATCACTCCCTCTACACTAAAAGGGCTAAGGATAATAGCCTAATAATCTTGGCACTATATGTGGATGATATGCTATTGGCTAGCAAGAATACTTATGAGCTAGATGCATTAAAGGCCAAGTTGCATTAGGCCTTTGATATGAAGGATTTGGGACTTGCACGTCATATTCTTGGTATGCACATCACGCGTGATCGGAATAGGAAACTCCTTTGGCTTTCACAAAAAGAGTATGTTACAAAAATATTGTAGTGTTTCAATATGGAGGGGGGGAAGGTAGTGAGTACTCCATTGCCTCCATATGTGAAACTGAGTCACATAGATAGTCCCAAATCAGATGAGGAGAGGGCCATGATGGCCAAGGTTCCTTACGCATCAGCAGTTGGGAGTCTTATGTATTCTATGATAGCTACTAGACCAGACATTGCATTTGCAGTGGGAGTTGTTAGCCGGTATATGGCTAATCTAGGAAAGAGGCATTGGGAGGCAGTTAAGTGCATCATGAGGTACATGAAGGGTACCAAGGAGATGTGCATATGCTTTGGTAAAGGAGACATGCGTGTACTTGGGTACATAGATTCAGACTATGCAGGGCATGTGGATAGTAGGAGATCCACTTCTAGTTATGTGTCCACCTTTGCAGGTGGTGCAGTGTCGTGGATGTCTCGTGCACAGAAGTGCGTTGCTTTGTCTACCACAGAGGCTGAATATGTTGCAGCCACTAAGGGTTGCAAGGAGGCTATATGGCTTGATTGGCGAGTGGGAGATTTGGGGATTCATATAGGTGTACCGACATTGCATAGTGATTCCATGAGTGCTATTCAGCTAGCACGGAATCCGGTATTTCATGCAAAGAACAAACACATTGAGGTCAGGTACCATTTCATCAGGGAGGTACTTGAGGACAAGCGCATAGAGCTTGTCAAGGTTCATACAGATAATAACCCTGCAGATATGCTGATGAAGATTCTACCTAGTCAGCGGTTTGAGTATTGTCGTGTATTGATGGGCATTGGATAGTATGCTCACTGGTTGTTCTCCCTTAGAGGCACATTCTCCTTTAAGTGGGAGGTTGTGGGGGTTAAAGGTCACTGTGCCTTTACCCCGGTTATGTACAATACTCAAACACATATATAAATGAATGAAAAAGAAGATTAGGGTGGTTCTGCACCCACCAAAACTTGTGTGGCTATCTGTCTCTCTCTCTCTCCTTCTTCCGTTCTTGCTTCTGTTGAGAGCACTCTTAGGTATTTTGGCAGAGGGAAGAAGGAACCAGGGAGAAGGCATGCAAGGTTGAAGGCAAGGAAGCAAGACTCTGAAGACAAGGAGACTTGGAAGCTAGAAGTATATTGCAAAGGATACAAAGCTCTCGGAGGTAGGACTCTACCTTGAGAATGAGCCGGGGGCTCGCTTATATATCCAAGAGTGAGTGGCTATCATGATCAAGCTTCCAATGAGTGGAGAACTAAGTGAGAATCTTTGTACAGCACTAAGTGAGTGGATGTATGAACGAATATGTGTACAGGTGACGAGACAAAAAGGTGAAGGTCTTACCTAGGACTACAGGCAGTGTCTAATCACCAAAGAATATTTGTACATGGTCACGATGAAGGTCTTATCTAGTTGGACAATGTCTAATCATCATGACTGGGATGTATTGGGTCTTCATGACCAGGTCCATTACTCATAGGTAAGAGTAATCCACCATTGTGGGCCTCCCAAAAAGGAGCACCTTCTTGAGAGAGCATATCAGGGAGGACATTAGTGCTACCTTTCTTCCATTCGACAATAAAATCATACATCGTGAAGAATTTTTGCCATCGGGCAAGACGGCCGTGACCAAGTTGCTTGTCAATCCTACGGGTGCAAAAGCTCTTGAAATTCTGGTTGTCAGTGCGCACAAGGAATTTCTTGTTGAGAATGAAGAGTTCGAGTTTCTGGATAGCTTGCTTGACGGCCAGTGTTTCTTTCTCAATAGACTGATAGTTAAGCTCAGCTCCTTGAAACATCCCTGAACAGAAAGCACAAATAATTTCTTGAGAGGGTGTTTTCACAAGGAGGATAGCACCCCAAAACTGATCAGAGGCATCAGTTTCAATGATGAGAGTTCCGTCGGTAGAAGGGATACGGAGTGTAGGCAGGTGTTGGACTTTGTCTTTGATGTGATGCACTGCCTGCATTTGAGCATCATTCCATACAGGGCCATTCTTCTGTAGGCATAGTTGCAACTGGAATCTATCTTTTGCAAGTTGCTCATAAAAAGGAGCAATAAGGTTGAGACACCCAAGGAATCGTTGAAGTTGCGTACGATCTTTGATTTCATCTGGGAAGGCAAGGAGTGCTTTGAGGACATGGTCTTGCATCTGGATTGCATCTTTATGAATGTGGACACCTAAGAACTCCTTGGTGTCTTGGCCTACCATAGTTTTCTTGGCAGACAGGGCAAGGCCATGCTTTTTGAGAAGCTCATATACAGTTTGCAAATGTTAAAGATGGCTATGTACATCTTTGCTATACACTAGTATGTCATCAATATACACTAGACAGAATGAATGAAAAGGGCTGAAAATTGAGTCCATAAACTTCTACAACTCAATTGGCGCAGTCTTCAAGCCGAAGTGCAGAACGTTCCATTCATAAAACCCTAAACCCTAAGATGCGACTAGAACATTGAACACGGTAGGGAGAAGGGTGAAGAGAACGTAAGTAGTTATGCAGAGAACGTGCGAGAACCCATGATGTGGATGAAACAAACATAAACGGGGTACTCAGTGACAGGAGACGTATGATAAGTGAACGAAGAACGATCTAAAGCATAAAAGAGAACGTAAGTGATGCGGGACGGTATTTTGACAGAGGGAAGAAGGAACCACAGAGAGGGCATGCAAGGTTGAAGGCAATGAAGCAAGACTCTGAAGACAAGGAGACTTGGAAGCTGGAAGTATATTGCAAAGGATACAAAGCTCTCGGAGGCAGACTCTGCCTTGAGAATGAGCCAGGGGCTCGCTTATGTAGCCAAGAGTGAGTGGCTGTCATGATCAAGCTTCTAATGAGTGCAGCACTAAGTGAGAATCTTTGTACAAGCACTAAGTGAGTGGATGTACGAATGAATATGTGTACAAGTGACAAGACCGAAAGGTGAAGGTCTTACCTGGGACTACAGGCAGTGTCTAATCACCAAAGAATATTTGTACAGGGTCATGATGAAGGTCTTATCCAGTTGGACTATCCAGTTGGACAGTGTCTAATCATAATGAATGGGATGTATTGGGTCTTCATGACCAGGTCCATTACTTGTCGGTAAGAGTAATCCACCACTGCAGGCCTCACAAAAAGGAGCACCTTCTTGAGAGAGCATATCGGGGAGGACATCAGTGCTGCCTTTCTTCCATTCGATAGTAAAATCATACATTGTGAAGAATTCTTGCCATCGGGCAAGACGGCCGTGACCAAGTTGCTTGTCAATCATGCGGGTGCAAAAGGTCTTTAAATTCTGGTTGTCAGTGCGCACAAGGAATTGCTTCTTAAGAATGAACAGTTCGAGTTTCTGGATAGCTCACTTGACAGCCAATATTTCTTTCTCAATAGAGTGATAGTGGGAAGTAGCAAGCTAAGGGTGTCCACTTTTTGTTCACTCCCCAATCCTTAGGAGGTGGAAAAACAAGCTTTTTAGCACACAAAAATGCAAATCTCACGTACTTTCCTATGGATCTAGTCTTTGAAGTCTTCAGATACAACATCACACATGCAATTGTGCACACAATCGTATAGTCTGATCGAAAATTTGATGCACACACAAAAAATTTCTTTGTGTCACACGGCATGGTTCCAGGGTGGTCACACCTTTGTCACAAACAGAGAGTGTCATATTAAATTCTGAATTTCTCACTCATTTTAGATTCAATGTCATTGAAACTTTGTAGGTGGTCTCTTTACATTATGTAGAGCTTAACTTGATTTATTGGTAATTTTTTGAATGATTTATCTAGTTATAAATAATTATTTATAATAAATAAAGTCATAAAATACATGCATTTTAGTAGCACACCACATTTTTTAGTATTTTAAATAATTAAACAAATCCAATTCAGTGGAAGGTTAGTAGGCACATAAGGGTGTGTGGTTGAATCATCAAATCCCAAATCCAACGGTTAGAGGATCAACAAAGAATATTAAAAATAAATCTAGTAATTCTCAAACATGACCAAACATTTCAAAAATGTCAATATTTTTAGTCCTCCGCATGATGAATAAGAGGAAAAAATTTTGGTTAAATTTGAGTAAGGGAAATGTACGATATGGCCTCCAAGAGTGAAATCTCCCTTTTGTGGGGGAAAAAGGGCCACCCAAGCCTAATACCAAGACAAGGTAGGCTTGGTATTAGGCTTGGTGAGGTAGGCTAGGAGCATCACCGACCCTAGTGGCAAGCCTTTGGAGTGTGCATGCTGCCCATGCGGAAGGCTGAGTCATCTATTTTTGCCTTGCAACCATGCCATGTTGTTAGACCGTGTGGTGCCATGTCATCAAGGAGATGTGACATCACTCCTTGCCATGTCACCTTACATTTCCACACATGCTGCTACATCAGCCACATGTGCCACCTCATCATTCCACATCATAGGAACTCTTGGAGCCATGTCATCACACCTTGCCACCTTAGCATACCTCGTCAACCTTGCCATGTCACCAATCCAGCCACCTCAATTTGCCATGTCAATCTACCACCTCATGAATGCCAACTCATCATGCCACATCACAGATTGTGCAGTCTTTTTTTAGTGACCTCACGCTAGCTTCGCAGTCTGCTCTTCTCACGTCCCTAATTGATCACCCTGACTTGGTAGAGTGTAGGAGGCTTGCTGGTCTTGGTGCACGTAGAGATAGGGTTGTATGTAGCAAGGTCCTTAGCAGTGTTCGACGTTCCTATGCCTCTATTAAGCATAGGAACTCCAGTGATGCCTTGGTAGCACATCGTGCTATTGTGGCTACCATTAGTAGACCTCATATGATAGGGATAGTGAAATTGATGCTCTTTGGGCTTCGAGTGGTCGTGCACCTTGCAGCGATCGATTGTTGGATGATTCCACTAGGTCCTTCATACAACAGTTTTGGGAGGAGCATTGCAGAGCATCCCCGGTGTTCAAGAAGGCATTGCAGAAGAGGGTATCACGCAGTGTGTACATTGAGCATGGTGCATGTTTTTTGGAGTGTACCCAGACTGAGTTGTACACTCAGTTTGTAGAGGCGCACCCGACGTTCAGGACTGGGCAGAGGTCATTTGAGCGATGCAGGCCATGGTTTGTGTGATGCTCTTAGGAGCGTGACACATGCTGTTGTCACTACCATGTGGATTTTGGATTGATGTATGACGTATTCCGTTCCCTTGATGGTCATAGGGGAGTGGTTCCTACTAGCCCTCGCGACTTCATTCATTCCATATTGTGTACACGAGATGGTGATGCTTTATTCCACTCCCTTGATTATGTGGAAGGCAGGTGTACTTTGTGTGGTGACTTTGCTAAAGTGCCACAAGTTGCACTAGATACTTGTGATGTGCAGATGGTTCATTGGCAACAGTATGAGTACAGTACCTTAACATTAGATGGTGGTGCACAGTTGAGGAGGTTGCAGCTTGTGGGGAAGGAGACACTACGTGTTGTATTCATTGACAGTTTTCGAGGGAAGCTGTACCGCTACATACGCCACTTGCACACTGCGAAGTGGGAGGATCGTCAGTTCCGTGCATGTTTGAGGACATTTCCTATAGGGGTGGTTGTCTCAGTGGTGGACTTTGCGGAGAATTATACCTTTGCACCATAGCATGAGATCCTTGGAGTATTATTTCTCCGAACAGGTGACGTGTGATTGAGTTATTGGTTTTTTTATGGCCTCATTATATTGAATTATTTCAATAGTCATATTTTTTTTCAATGCCATATTGCAGGTTGCTATATTTGTGCACATTAGCTATCGTCATGCACAGGCTCATGTGGATGGCATTGATAGCACCATGGACTCATGCGTCATTGAGTATCACTTCTACATTAGTGATGATCGATCGCATGATGCCCATTTTGTGCAGCATTGCTTCACTTTGCATGATAGTTTCTTGAGGGATCATGGTGTCACATGGCAGCGGCGCTGGATTCGGTCAGACAGCTCTGGTGGTCAGTTCAAATCTGCTGGATAGTTTTATTGGTTTTATAGATGGCACCGTGAGACAGGCATTCCGATCACATGGAGCTACTTCGAGACAGGGCAGGGTAAGGGAGAGCACAATGGTGCAGGTGCTTGCATGAAGCGTGCTTTGCGTCGATACCAGTTGGGTCACAGTGCCGATCGCTTCAAGGATGCACATGATGTGGTGCGGTGGTGCAGCCAGCACTTATCTGCTAGTGCTATCTCCTCGTTTCAGTCACGTGATGATAGGGTGATGAGCCGGTATTTTTGGTGCATGGACATTGGGAGTCTTGATCGGTCTAGGCCTTTTGATTGTCGTTCAGTGTTTGGCACTCTTGATTTCCATTCCATCATGAGCATAGGTGAGTCTCACCCCACGATCTTTTCTTGACGGTTTGCATGTTTTTGCTCTACATGCACTGATGATGATTGGGGATTGTGCTCCATGATACCATGGGCCAATCCATGGGCACGGCAAGTGCTTTCTCCCTTCCAGCCTTGGGAGGAGGTACATGATGATCAGGATGCAGGATTCAATTCCTCTAGAGATTATGACCATCTTACAGATATGTTGCGTATTGGTGATATCTTCGCGGTTATTGCTTCGTCGGGCAATGAGGAGGGTGTGGATTATTAATTGTTGCAATGATCTATGGTGAAGAGTGTGATGAATGAGGATATAGTGGATGGGCATGGGATGCACTTTAATGCTCATAGCATGATCGTAGGTGGCCACTATTTTCAGCAGATACAGAGGCGTGGTCGCTATATTGAGTTCCAGGAGTACATGGCGGATCAGGAGGCATACATGTATTCTCATCTTGTTGTTGCCATCAAGATTACTTTGAGTCATGTACATGGCAGATCAAGAGGCATACATGTATTCTCATCTTGTTGTTGCGATCAAGATTACTTTGAGTCATGTTCGCACTCACAAGGTGACGTACACTCCACGATGGCGCCTTGCAGTGGCGGATCATGAGAGCATACTTGCAACTATTGGCATGAGAGCTGATCCTGAGGAGTAGCACATTACATATCATATTTTTTGGGATCATCAGTTGGTTAGATTGATTTTTATCGGGTATCACTAGTTGATTACATATTTTTGTATTCAATATGTATAGGCTCACTGTGTGACCGTACCATTGTAATTTTCATGGACTCATATTTTGTATTTCACTATGATGGTTGTATACACGTTCATACACATCAATGTATTAGATTCTATTTTACACATGATGTCCATTGTCTTCTCAATGGGATTTGTTGTGTTTGTAAAACAAAAAATTGTTTATTAGTAGTAATGTTGTAATTGTGTTTTGTGCTTTACGACATTTTAAAAATGTGACTAAGAAAATTCGCACATCTACTAATGAAATACGTGTGTGGACTTATCTGTTGGTCCCTACTAGCACGACTACGTATGAAAAATGGTGCACGTACTAATGAAATATGCATGTGGACTTATCTGTTGGGGATGAAACTTCGCACGGCTCTTAGGCCACCCTAGACATACATCCATGCAAAATTTGGTCTCCAACTGATTTGGTATGCACCATGTGGAAGGTATAATGCATACATTTTTACAATCCCTACTAGCATGACTACGTATGAAAAATGGTGCACGTACTAACCAAATAGGCATGTGGACTTATCCGTTGGGGATGAACATTTGCATGGCTCTTAGGCCACCCTAGACATACATCCACGGAAGATTTGGTCTCCAACTGATTTGGTATGCGCCATGTGGAAGGTATAATGCATACATTTTTACAATCCCTACTAGCATGACTACGTATGAAAAATGGCGCACGTACTAACCAAATACGCATGTGGAGTTATCTGTTGGGGATTAAACTTTGCACGGCTCTTAGCCTACCCTAGACGTACATCCACACAAGATTTGGTCTCCAACTGATTTGGTATGCACCACGTGGAAGGTATAATGCGTACATTTTTACAATCCCTACTAGCATGACTACGTATGAAAAATGGCGCACATACTAATGAAATAGGCATGTGGACTTATCTGTTGGGGATGAAACTTTGCACGGCTCTTAGGCTACCCTAGACGTACATCCACACAAGATTTGGTCTCCAACCGATTTGGTATGCGCCACATGGAAGGTATAATGAGTACATTTTTACAATCCCTACTAGCACAACTAGGTATGAAAAATGGCACATGTACTAATGAAATATGCGTGTGGACTTATTTGTTGGGGATTAAACTTTGCACAGCTCTTAGGCTACCCTAGACGTACATCCATGCAAGATTTGGTCTCCAACTGATTTGGTATGTGCCACGTGGAAGGTATAATGCGTAGATTTTTACAAATCCCTACTAGCATGACTAATCCCTAAACCCTAAACCCTAAACCCTAAAAAACCCTAAACCCTAAACCCTAAAAAACCCTAAACCCTAAACCCTAGACGTACATCCATGCAAGATTTGGTCTCCAACTAATTTGGTATGCGCCACGTGGAAGGTATAATGCATACATTTTTACAATCCCTACTAGCACGACTAAACCCTACACCCTAAACCCTAAAAAACCCTAAACCCTAAACCCTAAAAAACCCAAAACCCAAAACCCTGTTGGGGACGAAACTTCGCACGGCTCAGGCTACCCTAGATGTACATCCACGCAAGATTTGGTCTCCAACTGATTTGGTATGTGCCACATGGAAGGTATAATGCGTACATTTTTGCAAGCACTCCCTACTAGTGACTGTGTATGAAAAATGGCGCACGTACTAACCAAATACGCATGTGGACTTATCTATTGGGAATTAAACTTTGCACGGCTCTTAGGCTACCCTAGACATACATCCATGCAAGATTTGGTCTCCAACTGATTTGGTATGCGCCACGTGGAAGGTATAACGCATACATCCACGCAAGATTTGGTCTCCAACTGATTTCGTATGTGCCACATGGAAGGTATAATCCCTACTAGTGACTGCATATGAAAAATGGCAAGCATTGATATATACGAAATTCAATATGATATTCAAAATGATAAAGTTCATAGCACGAGAGGGCTCTAGAAAGAGAGAGATAGAGAGAGAGGGAGAGAGAGAGACCTTATACTTGAAGACCTTTTCAATGCTTAATGTTTACAATTACGACACACGGCATTATTTTTAAAATACCTTATGTATTAAATGTGTGAATTGAGATATCTGAAATTCAAAATCATACTCTTAATTTTAAATACGCACGTGGGGATGAAACTTCGCACGGCTCTTAGGTTTAGCGTAATAATTGCAAGCATTGATATATACAAAATTCAATATGATATTCAAAATGATAAAGTTCATAGCACGAGAGAGAGAGAGAGAGAGAGAGAGAGAGAGAGACCTTATACTTGAACACTTTTTCAATGCTTAATGTTTACAATTACTTCACATGGCATTATTTTTAAAATACCTTATGTATTAGATGTGTGAATTGATATATTTGAAATTCAAAATCATACTCCTAATTTTAAAAGTTTATGTTAGATTTGAACAAACTATAAACTAAGATAAACAAAGTAAGAAGAACATCATGAAAGTACGAAAATGCTCATACATCATAAAAGTAAGAACAATATCATGAAAGTACCAAAATGAATGTGTACATCATCATCATCATCGTGCAGAAGTGCATCCCTAAACAAGATATGTGTGAAGCCTAAACAATCATCTTGAATCAGAATCTAATAACTCCACATATGATCCTCTAGTCATCCTCTGACATGGCTCCTGTATGACCCACTGTCCAACCGTCCGCTGTGTGCCCTCAGGCAAAGCCGGATCAGATGGGCTAGCCTCATCTCCTACATGAGATGGGCCAGCCTCATCCTGATGAAGAGGAGGGCATGCTACACGAGCCACCGCTGCCATCTCTTCCTCCCTCGCCTCCTCTATGTATGCGTGTCTCAGCTCCCAAAGTCATGCATCTACGAATACTCGTGCCTCAAATCCAGTGCGAGTAATCGTCTTTACATGTAGAAGACGCTGGTCTTGGCCCCGCCCAAGTTACTGCTCTACCCACTGCTGCAATGATATCTGAAGCTCTGCATCTCGCTCAATACGGCATGCCTCCTCTACTCGTGCCTCGTCACCTAGCATGAAATCACCATATGAAAAGTGTCGCGTAACAACACACACTGCAATCACTGACGTATCAGCACCCTCCTGCTGCAGCAAAGCTTCCTGTGCCTCCTCCCTGTAGTGCTCTGTCAAGACCACGTGGGCAAATGGATCAATGGCCTAACGATGACTAGGATACAGATCATCCATGCCTAGTCCTCTGTATGTGGCCACATCAGTGTCAGCAAAGCATACAGGGCACACTGATCGTGCCACCATGTGGCGGGTCATGCAATGGAGATGTGCAATGTGGTCGCACCCTAGTCCAAACCACCCTACAGTGTCAAACTCCTCGTGGCAAAGGACGCGAGTGGCGGTAGGAAGCCTGGCTATGACTGGTGCATCTATGGGTGTCCTAGTCGGCACATCTATAGGAGGAGTGGGGTACAGGGCCATGCTAGGGTCGATCCTATGGTGAGATGGATCACGACTAATATGTCTCAACTGAAAAATATAGTGCTCCGCTCGATGGTACACTATGCGTGTCTGAATCCTATGCTCCTCCAAATCTGCCAATAGTCGTACACGAGATTCCATATCCTGTCACAATAGATGTGTCTGTAATGCAAACATGTCGCGTACATGGTGAGACTTAACCAAAAAACTTCAATTCAAAACACGCAACAAAAAAATAAACTAAAATAATCAGAATAACTAACCTCGTCCCTAGACTCGGCCAACAATGCCTCCAACTCTGCAATCCGTGCGTCTCGAGTCTCCAACTCGTGCTGAGGCGATGTAGATGTGGGAGGTGGTGTAGATGTGGGAGGCTCCATAGATGTGGGAGGTGGGGGAGGTGGAATCGAAACTGATCTCGATAGGGCAGAGACCATGTCATGCAAGGATGATGCCACTGAATGAACATCCCCCCTAATCTGTCCTCCAATAGCTCGCAATGCCGGTGCAGGGATAGTGTGCAGCTTTGGTGCCTCGCGTCGATGCCGAACACCTACAGTCTGACGCTCCTGATGCCCCATCCTACCATGTCTTGCTCCTGATCTTGGACGGGTACTAAGGTAGTCTACCCGATGACCAAGCACAAACTCGGCATATAGCTGCATGGCAAATGACCTAGCTATCTGATGGTTGTGAGAAAATCGACCACCATTCAGGGCGAGATATCTCAGATAAATGTGTGCTGCTATGACGGGGTGCCTATAGGGTAAAATATGAAAGGGAAGCCTTGATCATGGTCGCATCACCTCAGTGTGACCATCCCAAAACATATCCTCTAAGGCATGCCTGTGAGGTGAAACAACTCTCGAATGGCTCTCCAATCCAAGCCATGCCCAGTGATCTCTGCCTCAGCTTGTGCCTGAAAGGTATCCACAACATCCTCAACTGTGTCCAATCGACCCAGAGCATCAATGACTGAATCTAGACTCGCAACTAAGTGAGGGGGTGCCCTAGCATCCTACAGTGCCCTCATCTCAGCTCTCAAAATCGCTATCTGCATATGAATAGTGGTGCCAGAACCTGTGCACTGGCTAGCGCATGCACAAAAAAAACACATGGAAATTAATATTCTATTTGGGTAATGAAAATAATATTCTATTCAATATGACTAATAATCTATTTACGTAATGAAAACTATTTGTACGTACTCCTTGATGAGGTAGGATGTCGTTGGGATCATCCTATGCACCTACCGGTAGATGCGCCAAATGTGTGGCTATGCCTACAATAGTGCTATGTTGCAAATTCAATTCGTATTTACAATTATTTACAAGTTGTTTACTTTAGAAAGTCAGTTTCTTCAAGCTCATTCTCCTTGTCTATACTACCCACCCTTGCTGTAATTAATAGCAAATAGCTTTTGTTCTAGATGCTCCCTCCATTTTTCGAGGCTCTAGACTACCATGGGCTCTACTAGCATGTCAAAGTATGTAGTAGAGGTGTATTTTTGGAAGAGAGATGTAAAGATACTGAGTGATAGAAAGAAAATGTTATGTACAATACATTAAAATGGACTACAAGGAATAGATGCTAACTTGAAAGATATAACCCAAGGCAAGACCTGCATACTAGAATATTCCACATGAAGGTGGACAAATGCACCTCTCAATAATTGCAAGTGGAAGTCAAATTGCACCTCTAAACATATGCCAAACTAAAGTAGAATAGCATCTTGAAATGTATAGAATATATAGGAAATGACAATATTTATAGGATAGAGATAGGTTATGGTCATTGAGATAACCCTGGTTATACTGCTTGACTTGGAGCATCTGTTGAATGATTGGTTGGCATGACTGGCTCCTAGCTAGTTGGGAATAGCTAGCCCTAAACAACATTTTGACTAGGCCTTAACTAGATCATCTTGCTCTAGCTTGTTAAGTCAGCCTACTTACTCTACCTAAATTATGGAACAACTCTTAACCAACTATATAATCTATAATATTCCACATAAAGATAGTTAAACGCACATCGCAATAATTTCTTTTTTTTAATAGATGATTTCTAAAAACAAAATTTAAACGTTATATTTAATTCAAAACTTCACTAATTTGAAAAATAACATGCAAACTACTTTAATCTCTTTTTTTTTTAATGGATGATTTTAAAAAACAAAATATATACTTTTTGACATTTAAATAAAAAGCTACCTTAGCTTATTTTCTTTTTTTTTAAAGATAATTTTTAAAACTAAAATTTAAATGTTTTTTTATTTAAACAAAAATAGCACTAATTTGAAAAATAACATGAAAACTACTTTAATCTCTCTTTTTTTAAATAGATGATTTAAAAAAATAAAATATATACATATTCACATTTTAAATAAAAAATTACGTAATTAAAAATAATTTAAAAAAACTTTAAGATGCATTTGAAATTTTGAAATTTTTCATAATTAAATTAGATATTCCTATAAACTAAAATAATATAAAAGCTGCTTTAAACTCTTATTTTCTTTTTTTTAATAGATGATTTCTAAAAACAAAATTTAAACGTTATATTTAATTCAAAACTTCACTACTTTAAAAAATAACATGCAAACTACTTTAATCTCTTTTTTTTTTAATACATGATTTTAAAAAACAAAATATATACTTTTTGACATTTAAATAAAAACTTCACTAACTTAAATAACATAAAAGCTACCTTAAACTCTTATTTTCTTTTTTTTAAAAAGATGATTTTTAAAACTAAAATTTAAACGTTTTTTTATTTCAATAAAAATAGCACTAATTTGAAAAATAACATAAAAACTACTTTAATCTCTCTTTTTTTAAATAGATGATTTTAAAAAACAAAATATATACATTTTCACATTTTAAATAAAAATTACGTAATTAAAAAAAAATTATTTGAAAAAACTTTAAAATGCATTTGAAATTTTGAAATATTTTATAATTAAATTACTTTAAACTCTTATTTTATTTTTTTTAATAGATTATTTCTAAAAACAAAATTTAAACATTATATTTAATTCAAAACTTTACTAATTTAAAAAATAACATGCAAACTACTTTAATCTCTTTTTTTTTAATAGATGATTTTAAAAACAAAATATATACTTTCTGACATTTAAATAAAAACTTCACTAACTTAAATAACATAAAAGCTACCTTAAACTCTTATTTTCTTTTTTTTTAAAAGATGATTTTTAAAACTAAAATTTAAATATTTTTTTATTTAAATAAAAATAGCACTAATTTGAAAAATAACATAAAACCTACTTTAATCTCTCTTTTTATAAATAGGTGATTTTAAAAAACAAAATATATACATTTTCACATTTTAAATAAAAAATTATGTAATTAAAAAAAATTATTTAAAAAAACTTTAAAATGCATTTGAAATTTTGAAATATCTTATAATTAAATTACATATTCCTATAAACTAAAATAATATGAAAGCTACTTTAAACTCTTATTTTCTTTTTTTTAATAGATGATTTTAAAAAACAAAATTTAAACATTATATTTAATTCAAAACTTCAATAATTTAAAAAATAACATAAAAACTACTTTAATCTCTTTTTTTTTAATAGATGATTTTAAAAAACAAATTATATACTTTTTGACATTTAAATAAAAACTTCACTAACTTAAATAACTTAAATAACATAAAAGCTACCTTAAACTCTTATTTTTCTTTTTTTTTAAAAGATGATTTTTAAAAATAAAATTTAAATGTTTTTTTATTTAAATAAAAATAGCACTAATTTAAAAAATAACTTTAATCTCTTTTTTTTTTTAAATAGATGATTTAAAAAAATAAAATATATACATTTTCATATTTTAAATAAAAAATTACGTAATTCAAAAAATAATTTAAAAAAACTTTGAAATGCATTTGAAATTTAGAAATATTTTATAATTACATTAGATATTCCTATAAACTAAAATTTAAATAAATTTTCGCAAAAAAAAAAAGCTACATAAAAAAAACCTTACCTGGAATCTCCTGCTCCGTGCATCTCCATCGTTGTTCGTTGGTCGTTCTCCCTCGCTGTCGCAATTTCGTCGAGCTCCCGCAAATCCGTCGATTTCGATGAGGAGGAGCTCCATTGAGGTATGAAGAATGAGGGGGGTCTGTCTCTTTATATACGAAAATCTAGGGTTTCACTACCTCGATCGAGGTATTTCACACGCCACATACATATCGATCCATCATACCTCGATCGAGGTATAGGCATGCCACGATACCTTGATCGAGGTATTTTACATGATCGTATATACATCGCTCGGTCATACCTCGATACCTCGATCGAGGTATTTGACATGCCCCATACAAATCGGTCCATCTACCTCGATCGAGGTATGGACCTGCCACGATACCTCGATCGAGGTATGTCAGCTGCCAATCGCGGATGCCACATACCTCGATCGTGCTATCGGACATGTGGCCAAGTCATCGGTCTAGCATACAAGATCGAGGTTCGTGGACTTGCCACGTTACCTCGACCGAGGTATGTCAACTGCCCTATCGGATGGCACATACCTCGATCGAGGTATTCGACACGATCAAAGACATCTATCCACGATACCTCGATCAGGGTATGTGGATTTGCCACAATACCTCGATTGAGGTATAGCTGGCTTGCCACGATACCTCGAACACGGTTTAGGTGGCATGCCACGAGACCTCGATCGAGGTATAGGCTCGGTTCGGCGAAAAAAGTCTACGACCTTGATCGAGGTATTGGCTTGGCTCGGTTGTCCTCGTGTGTGAGTTTCATTGGAGATAATACCTCAATCAAGTTATTGCACACCGAAGCAAAACCTTTGCATTTTCACTCGAGCAGGTGTCACACTCACCCGAAAGTGGTCCGGAAGTGGACACCCTTAGCTTGCTACCTCCCTAGTTAAGCTCACCTCCTTAAAACATCCCTGAACAGAAGCACAAATAATTTCTTGAGAGGGTGTTTTCTCAAGGAGGACAGCACCCCAAAACTGATAAGAGGCATCAGTTTCAATGATGAGAGTTCTGTCGATAGAAGGGATACAGAGTGTAGGCAGGTGTTGGACTTTGTCTTTGATGCGATGCACTGCCTGCGTTTGAGCATCATTCCATACAGGGTGATCATTCTTCCGTAGGCATAGTTGCAACTCGAATCTATATTTTGCAAGTTGCTCATAAAAAGGAGCAATATGGTTGAGACACCCAAGGAATCGTTGAAGTTGTGTACGATCTCTGATTTCATCTGGGAAGGTAAGGAGTGCTTTAAGGATGTGGTCCTGCATCTGGATTGCACCTTTATGAATGTGGACACCTAGGAACTCAATGGTGTCTGGGCCTACCATAATTTTCTTGGCAACAGGGCAAGGCCATGCTTCTTGAGGAGCTCATATACAGTTTGCAAATGTTTAAGATGGCTATGTACATCTTTGCTATACATACACTAGTATGTCATCAATATACACTAGACAGAATATATGAATGAAAAGGACTGAAAATTGAGTCCATAAACTTTTGGAACTCAACTGGCGCAGTCTTCAAGCGGAAGGGCATAACGTTCCATCCATAAAACCCTTGTGGAACTACAAAACCTGTCTTATGCCGATCTGCAAGCAACAAACCAACTTGCCAGAATCCAGCCTTGAGATCAAACTTTGAAAAGATTGTAGACCCAGTAATTTTCTGCATGAGATGCTCTTTGTTTGGGATGGGATATGAGAGGAAAACCAAACATTTGTTGAGAGGAGCCTTGTAGTTGATGACGAGCCGCTTCTTGCCTCGTTTTTGCTCGGAATGTTTATCTACATAGAATGCTGCTGCAGCCCATTTAGAGTGAGAGTCTGAAATAAGGCCCATTTGGAGGAGCTCATCAATCTCTTGATTGCATAGAATGCGATCTTGCTGGGTGAAGCCATACAGACTCTCTTTGAATGGCTTAGAACCTTCTGGCAGAGGAAGAGAGACTTCATGTTTGAAAATATGCTTGAAGGCGAGAGGAGACTCACTGCTACATTCTTGTACAAACCTTTCTTGTAGTGAGGAGAGCATATATAGAGTATGGATTTGCGTTCGCAAACTTTTGGCTTCATCATGTTCGAGCATCTGGAGAACGAAAGCATCCAATCTAGTACCTTCGAGGTGTTGCTTAGCATCGCTGGCAGGCTGAGGGCTGAAGGTGGTAGAAGATGGAGGGGCAGTTGGAGTCTCAGCAGACTCAGGTGGAGGCACCATGAATGGAGACATTGGAGTGCATTTGTTGACTATTTGAAGATCTTCGTCATAGGGTTTGAGAACTTTCTTGATCTTCTCTCGGGCAGGAACATGTACCAATGATCCACCAATTGTTAGAACCATGTCATAAGTGGAAAACCCGAACAAGAGATGCTGGTTGAGAAAGTCATTACCAATAACCAAATCTACACCCTAGGATTCCAACTGATAGAAATCAATGGTGGTGGGATAATTCATAAGAGAAATAGAAATGTCAGAGGCAAATCTTTTACAAGCAATAACACCACCACACATCATGGATTCGTGCCGCTGTTCATGTGACTAAAGAGGTTGCCAACAATATGAGGGGAATGCATGATACTTACAAACATTAAATCCAAAACCTGTATCTACCAAAGCGATAAGGAAATATGGTACCATGCCATCAGGTCTCATTTGAACTCAGATGAGCCAAGTTTTCGTGGAATTCTTTATAGGCGGAGCAGGCTATTGGAAGAAATCATAAAAGGAGAAGATAGTAGGACCAGCTTCAGTGTATCGTGGGGAAGAGTACAATGTACATTGTGTTAGGTGTTCACTAACTTTCCTATCTAGTGAATCTATAGATCTCTGGAGCTTAGAACAATTGTCAGTAATGGATTTTAGGTGGATTTTGGAAAATAACTTTCTAGGAGCGGGGGAACGGGAGTGGAAAGAGAAGTAACTAAAGCTCACCAGAAGAGAGGACACAGAAAATTGGACGAGTCATGTACACTATGAGGAGGACGGAAGACGAAGGGTCCAGAATACCTATCAATAGGAGGAAGCCTATACTCGAGAGAAACAGTGGAGTAGGAAAGTTCTTCTAATGTTTCCAAATCACACGTGTGAAAACTAGGATGGAAACCATGACCTCAGCCGTGACTATGAGCGCGATGTCGATTAGAGCTTTGTTCAAATACTGGATCATACGCTGCTGGGATAGGAGGCTCAGGAGGAGTATCATCATCACTGGAATCGGAAGAGATCTCAACATCCACATGGAAGGGAAGAGGACAAGGATAATTCATGAAGCTATAAACATTCAGATCATCCTCATCTGATCTGACCAAATACCAGTAGTCATTAATGGCATCATAAGAGTCATCATGCTTAAGCTGACAGCGAAAACATTGTGGAGTGTAAAACTCAGAACATTCATACAATGACTCATCTGTAACTCCTTGGGAGACTACTTCCCAATTGTCAGGGTGGTTCACCATATCAAAGAAGCCTTTCAATTGTTTTTGATGGGAGTTGTGAGGCTGCTTAGAACAATCACAGGCAAAGTGTCCTTTCTTTCCACAAATAAAACATCCAGAGGAGGACTTGCCTTTACCATTGAATTGGCACTTGCGCAGGAATCGTTCAGGGCATCTGGGGTATCATCTATGCCATCTCAGCTTATGAATCCTCGAGAAGGTGGAGGAACCACAGTTACAAAAGGACTTTGATTTCTTCTTAGAATATCAGGACCTTCGAAAGGAGCGAGGAGCAATAGTAGAAGGACATAAATTGCGATGGCCTACAAACTACTCACAAATTGCTAGAGATGCAATACCTATCTTTGTTTGGGGTTTGGGGTTTAGGGTTTAGGCCATGCTTCTTGAGGAGCTCATACACAGTTTGCAAATGTTTAAGATGGCTATGTACATCTTTGCTATACACCTGTATGTCATCAATATACACTAGATAGAATGAATGAAAAGGGCTGAAAATTGAGTCCATAAACTTCTAGAACTCAACTGGCGCAGTCTTCAAGCCGAAGGGTAGAACGTTCCATTCATAAAACCCTTGTGGAACTGTGAAACTTGTCTTATGCCGATCTGCAGGCAACAAACCAACTTGCCAGAATCCAGCCTCGAGATCGAATTTTGAAAAGATTGTAGACCCAGTAATTTTTTGAATGAGATGCTCTTTGTTTCGGATGGGATATGAGAGGGAAACCAAACATTTGTTGAGAGGCTTGTAGTCGATGACGAGCTGCTTCTTGCCTCATTTCTGCTCGGAATGTTTGTTTACATAGAATGCTGCTACAGCCCATTCTGAGCGAGAGTCAAAAATAAGGCCCATTTAGAGGAGCTCATCAATCTCTTGATTACATAAAATGCGATCTTGTTGGGTGAAGCCATATGGAATCTCTTTGAATGGCTTAGAACCTTCTCGCAGAGGAAGAGAGACTTTATGTTTGAAAATATGCTTGAAGGCGAGAGGAGACTCACTGCTACATTCTCGTACAAACCTTTCTTGCATTTGTTGTAGTGAGGAGAGCATATACAGAGTAGGAGTTTGCGTTCGCAAACTTTTGGCTTCATCATCTTTGAGCATCTGGAGAATGAAAGCATCCAACTCAGGTGGAGGCGCCATGAATGGGGACATTGGGAGCGCATTTGTTGAGTATCTGAAGATCTTAATCATAGGGTTTGAGGACTTTCTTGATCTTCTCTTGGGCAAGAACATGTACCAATGATCCACCAATTGTTAGAACCATTTCATAAGTGGAAAACCCGAACGGGAGATGCCGGTGGAGAAAGTCATTACCAATAACCAAATCTACACCCTGGGATTCCAATTGATAGATATCAATGGTGGTGGGATGATTCATCAGAGAAATAGAAATGTCAGAGGTGAAACGTTTACAAGCAATAACACCACCACCCATCGTGGATCCGTGTCGCTGTTCATGTGACTCAAGAGGTTGCCAACAATATGAGGGGAGTGCATGATAATTACAGACATTCAATCCGGAACCTATATCTACCAAAGCGATAAGGAAATATGGTACCATGCCATCAGGTCTCATTTGAACTCGGATGAGCCAAATTTTCATTGGATTCTTTATAGGTGAAATAGGATGTTGGAAGAAATCATGAAAGGAGAAGACAGTAGGACCAGCTTCACTGTGTCGTGGGGAAGAGTACAATGTACACTGTGTCAGGTGACACTGACTTTCCTATCTAGTGAATCTATAGATCTCTCGAGCTTAGTCTCAGTAATGGATTTTAGGTGGATTCTAAGGCCATCTATACTAATACTTAAGCTTTCAAACTGGTCGAAACATGCAGGTCTCGGTGGAACATCATGAGGAAAAGAACCTGCTAGGAGCGGGGGAACGGGAGTGGAAAGAGAAGTAACTGAAGCTCGCCAGAAGGGAGGAGGCAGAAAACTGGATGAGTCATGTACACTCTGAGGAGGACGGAAGATAGAGAGTCCAGAATACCTATCAGTAGGAGGAAGCCTATACCTGAGAGAAACATTGAAGTCGATAAGTTCTTCTGATGTTTCCAAATCACGCATGCAAAAACTAGGATGGAAACCATGACCTTAGCCACGACTATGAGCACGATGTCGATTAGAGCTTCGCTCAAATACTGGATCATACGCTGCTGGGATAGGAGGCTCAGGAGGAGTATCATCATCACTGGAATCGGAAGAGATCTCAACATCCACATGGAAGGGAAGAGGACGAGGATAATTCATGAAGCTGTAAACATTTAGATCATCCTCATCTAATCTGACCAAATAACAGTAGTCATTAATGGCATCATAAGAGTCATCGTGCTTAAGCTGACAGCGAAAGCATTGTGGAGTGTCAAAATCAGAACATTCATACAATGACTCATCTGTAACTCCTTGGGAGACTAAGTACTTCCCAGTTGCCAGGGTGGTTCACCATAGCAATGAAGCCTTTTAATTGTTTTTTCTTGGAGTTGCGAGGCTACTCAGAACAATCACGGGCAAAGTATCCTTTCTTTCCACAAATAAAACATCGAGAGGAGGACTTTCCTTTACCATTGAATTGGCGCTTGTGTAGGAATCGTTCAGGGTGTCTGGGGTATCGTGTGCGCCTCTTGAGCTTACGAATCCTCGGGAAGGTGGAGGAACCACAATTACAAGAGGACTTCGATTTCCTCTTAGAATATCAGGACCTTCGAAAGGAGTGAGGAGCAATAGTAGAAGGACAAAAATTGCGATGGCCTACAAACTGCTCACAAATTGCTGGAGATGCAATACCTATCTTTTTGAGTTTCTTCTTGAGGGTATACTCAATGCACTAGCGATGTATATACACTTGGACCATGTGGAAAAGATTGGAAAAGGTGAAGTCCGCAACAGTCTTATGCACTTGATGCTTGGCGGATGTATCAGCAAAGATACCAGCTTAATATACTAGCTATTGTACATGTGCATTGTAAGCTTCAAGCTAAAAGAGATCACATAGTTTGAGTGTGGAATACTCATTTGAAGCTTGCACACAGTCACCTGTAAATGTCGATGGGAATTGATTGGAAATAGCCGCTATAAGAGCATCAGGGGCATTCGGCTGGTGTGTCCCATTAACACTAGAAAATATATGTTCTTTGGATTCAGCCGATAGAAATGACCACCAATTAGCAATCATGCCAGTAAAACCCTTTGTTGTCTCTACTGCAGCATCGCGAGGATTCTAGGATAGATTTGGACTAGAGACATCATATGGCCATAAAAGATCTTCAAGATATCTTTCATGGCTTGTGGTAGAGACGCCGTTGCAAATCAGCTTGCTCATTTAGCTCACCATCTGTGAAATGAGTGGGGAATGTCTGAAACTCACCCCACATGAATTGAGAACTAGGAACATCATAGAAAGTTGTGCGGTGACCATGCCATTGTTACTGGGGCTATTGCTGTTGTGATGTAGAAGCTTGTGCAGGATCTTCTTCTTCCATAAGCTCTGTTTTAACCCCTGAATTCATATAAAGAAGAGGACCAAAAGAGTTGGTGGAAGAAGTTTGAGGGGAACTAGGCAGAGATGGATAAGGAGACTCAAGGAGTGGCGGTGGAGAAGGAGGAGGCGACAAAGGTAAAGGAGGGGCTACTTCCTCAGGAGGAGGTGCTAAAGGCAAACGAGGAAATATTTCACTGGGAGGCTCATCCCTAGGGAAAGTCAATTTAGTGTCAAGATCACGATGCAGGGCATGATTGATTGGATGATTGTAGTCGAACCACTCGGTTATTTTGGGAGGAGAATCAACTACATTGTAAGGGGAGTCAACCATTTCCACATCAGGTAGATGGAGCCAAAACATGAAGGCAGGGGTGTCAGCCGGATGGAGAGAGTTATTTATAGGACTGGCCGATGAAGGAGGCAAAGCAGGGGGAAAGGAAGTATACATAGACTCACTAGAATAGGAAACAGTACCAGACTTGAGATTTTGTAATTCATCTAGAACAACATAAACATTTCTATCTAGCTTACCAACAGCCATCTAGAGATCATAAAGAGCAGTGTAGCAAGCATCAAGGTAGGCTTGTGTAGTGACGTTATGAGCATTACACCAATTCAGCTGTTGTTGCTCTACTGGAACATTATCATCAGTGATCGGAGCAAGAGCATACAGAGCGTGAACTGATTTCAAAGAACCATCCACAGATTCTACCTCAAAGCTGGAGGAGGTAGGCCATTTGACTGGCCGAAACATAAGCATAGGATGCAAGTGCTCAGAGGCAGTTACACTATCAAAATTGGAATGTATCTGTGGTGGATGATTTACCACTGTAGATCGTCTGTATTGGAGACTGGCATCAGTAGGAAACTTTGAAGCTGCAGTAAATGTAACCCAATCTTTGATTACTTCAATCTTCTTTGGTGGCATAGAATTGATGTATAGTTGTTGTGTCCTATTCTATAAGTAAGAAAGAAGATAGCTTCAGCCTCCACCTCTTGTGTCTCCCCTCTTGTGTTGTTGTAAAGGTTGTTGCAAACAAGACTCCTCCCTCTCTCCCACTTTCTTTTCATGGTATCATCGAGATCTTGGTTCATGGTCCATTCGTGGCGAGAAACTCAAGCAGCAAAGTAGAGGTCATGACATCCTGGTAAGAGGAACTACACCTCTTTTCATTCATACTTTGGGGAGGATTCTATGAAAGTACATAGTTATGAGTGCAAGGTGTGTTGTCTCACTGAGGCGACCTTTGGAACAAAGCTCGGGAGCATTACCTAGGTGAAAACTATTTGTTTAAAAGCCATTTCGGGCCTCGTTTTTGCATCGCAAGGTTGCAAGAGGCACTCGAAAGGAGTGGCCAATTTGGGATGTGTATGCAGGGATTTGCTATGTTGAGTGAAACAGACACAGAGATTTTGGTTTATGCCTTTGACGAAGAGACATTGAGAAGTGCAAAGCAGTGTTGGATGCCTTTCTATGCATAAATGTTGAGTGTGTGGTTGTTGATTACAATTGTCAATTGCATACCTACATTTTTCCCATCTATGCGACAGAAGATTGAGGTTGTAGAAACTGTGTCGTTTTCCTTTATGAGGTAGAATCTCTATTTTAGTAGTTGCTAGTTGCTAGTTGCAGTTAATTGAGATGGCATTTGAGACTCTCTCATAGATTGTGAGTGAGAAGCTGGACAAAAACAACTACTAGGCATGGAAGTTCAAAATTTCAAACTTGTTGATGGTTAAGGTCTATTGGGATTTCATCACAGGAGATGAATGGGAACATGTTCTTCCTGGTTCCCCCACCCCGGTGCAAGTGCAAGCTCTTAAGACCTAGCATGAGAGATCCAGAAAAGTTATGCACTGGCTTTCGATCAGTATTTCTGATCCTATGATTGTGCACATTCAGGATGCAAAGATGCCAAAGGAGGCATGGGACTCATTGTCCAAAATGTATAGCACAAATATGCAGGTACGAAATATGCAACTCAAACAGGGGTTGCAGAATGTACAAAGGGGGAATATGGACATCAATGACTACTCCATGAAGGCAAAGAAGTTGGCAGATTCACTTGCTTCTATTGGCACACCAATGGAAGATTATGACCTTGTGTCCGTGACCTTGAATGGTCTTGGTAAGGCATTTATTCGAGTCTGTGAGACATTTCCTAATTTTCATCAGTTGATTGCTCTTTTGATAAGTGAAGAGTAGAGGAATGGAACTAGCCCTTCAAGTGGAAATTCAAATGAGACTACCTTTTATTCAAAGGCAAGTAAAGGCAAAGGAAGAGGAAGAGGCACCCTGAAAGGGCACCTATAAACTTGGAGGAGGAAGGAGACCGAGAGCTATTCTTCAACCAGCCATGGGGAATCGAGGTTGGAAACCATACATCATTATAAATGGGCTATATCCCATAGCTGAATGTTTTAAGCTATTATAAGCAAACTCCAATATAGGAAGATACCCCAGGGGATTCACAAGAGGAAACTTATGATATCACGTGAGTGTACAATAGGGGGGTTTTTTTTAATGAGGCATAAGCTTATACATTAGGGGTGGGGGGCCTTTTATTTTTTCCCAATATTGAATTTAAGTTAGGGGGGCCATGCCATATTTAAGAGGGGGGGACATAGTATAGGCTACCTTGGATAACTAGTCCAAACAAGTTTGGTTTTGTGTATGGTTTTAAATAGTCATAGGGAAAGTAATCTAAATTTTCTTATTGTGTGATCTAAATGCTTGAGAAAGAACGTAGATTTAAGGAAAGGGGGGACATAATAGAATTTTGGTGGTATCTTATAAGCTTAAATAGGGGTGTTTTATCATCCTACATGGATCTTAAATAGGGGGTTTTCTTGAAGTTCATGCACGCAGGTGACGTCCCCCTTTCATGAAGGGTGAATCCCCCGGGGAAGATACTCTTCCCAATTAGTTTTCTTCTTACTTACATATGCATGAAGCATATCTTTAAGGACGGTTGACCCCTTCGGTTTGACCATCACTCTGTCGATGATCAGCTGAACTCATACTTAACTGAGTGTCCAATCTTTTCGCCAAAAATGGCTATTAAATTTTGCATCCAGATCACTTACTATGTTTGTTGGTAAACCATACAAGTGATAGATCTTTTCCACAAACAATTGTGCTGACTCATGAGTCTTCATGGTTGTCTTCATAGGAATAAACCTACACATTTTAGTCAACCTATCCATGACTACCCATACCGAATCATGGCCTCTATTCGTTCTAGGTAATCCGACCATAAAGTCCATAGAAATACTTTCCCACTTACCATCAGGAATTTCTTATGGACTTAGCAGGCCGATGTCCCCATACAAACCAGACCAATAGAATTGTCTTTTAGCTAATGCATAAGTCTTTTGTATTCCAAGGTGACCCGCAAACTAGCATGACATTCATAAAGAATTCGGTGCCTAACGTCTAAGTCCGATCACATACAAACTTTATCTTTATAGAGAAAGTAACTGCCCTCGATGGAAAAATGCTTCCATCGAGTCCTTTCATCGCTTATTAGCAACGTGTCCGAAATCCCAAACACAAGGTGAGACGTACCAATTTCTATAGCAATGCTCATCTCATCAGCGAGGCCAACTTCATTAGGTCTCTCCAAAGTAGGAGGTAAGGGTGAGGGATACCCTCCTTTTAATTGCATGCCACACTTGGGAATAATGTGGATCCGCTTCACACATATGCCTTAATGACTCCAACCAATCATTCTTAAATTGAGTAAAACTCAATTCATTAACCATGGGTGCACGACTCAAGTAGTCTGCAACCATATTATATCAAACCTTTTGATATCTTAATTGAAATTCAAAATCTTGAAGCATTTCATCCCATCGAGCTTTACGACCCTTCAATTCCTTTTGTGTAGATAGCTATTTGATACTCTCATGATCTAAGACTATCTTGAAGTGGGAGCCATACCAATAATGTCACCACTTCTTCAGAGCATGGATAATTGCATACAACTCCCTATCATAAGCTGAATAGTTATGTTGAGCACTATCCAACTTCTTACTTTCACTGGCTATTGGCCTTTCGCCTTGCAAAATAACGGCACCGACAACATCATTATTGGCATTCGTTTCCACCACAAATGGTAAATTTGGATCCACAACTTTTAATACATGAGCCATAGCAATTGCCACCATCGATGCTTCCCATGCCACGTCAATGTAACACAACACTCATGGGAAGCGTCGACATGTACGAAACTTCTGTGAAGTCTCGAGGGGTAACACATGAATGGTGTAAACTACTTTTTTAGAGCCTTTTCCTTTATTTTTATATGGACCTACTGAGTCCGACTTCCTTGCTTGCAACTTAGAACATTGGGCATGACCACCCCCAGATTTGGTTCCCACTCCTAGAGTCTCTCTACTCCTTAAGCACCTTGAATTCAGTCCTCAACCCACTGATGATGCTGAAAGGCCCCTTGCAGGATCAGAGTTATATGAATATATCAGTGGTCTTCTCCACACAAAATAGCAAAAGAGTTTGCGCTCCCAAACGCACACTTTACATATGTTGTCTTCTCTTCAACAAATGCAGGCCGGTTTATCAAGAATTGTAGCAGTGAGTCCCCTCTTTCCTTCAAGCAGATCCTTCAGCACCAGGTTGCTCTTCCTCTCCGTGAGGGTTCAAAACTCTTCAAGGAAAGTCCCTACAGATTCACTCAACAAGGCAAACTCCTGTATAATCAGGAGATACATGTCAAAATCCTTGAAATGGGCCTCATCTCTGACTCCGGCTCTGAATGGGCCGCTGCAACTTTCTATGTGAATAAGCACTCAGAGTAGAAGAGAGGTAAGAAACGGCTTGTAATCAATTACAAGACTTGCAACAAGTGTCTACTCTCTATTTCTTATCCCAGTCCCAACAAGGAGTATCTCATGCAGAAAATTTCCGGCTCCACTCTCTTCTTGAAGTTTGATTTAAAAGCAGGATTATGGCAAAGAGGCCTGTGCCCTGAGGACTACCACAAAACCGGCTTTGTGGTTCCACAAGGCTTCTATCAGTGGAACGTCCTCCCATTTGGACTCAAAACAACCCCGGTCGAATTTTAAAATTTATGGATTCTATCTTCAGTCACTACCATTCTTTCTGCCTTGTCTATATTGATGACATTCTTGTGTATAGTAAAGATTTCAATGCACATTTGAAACACTTATCTATTGTATATGATCTCCTAAAAAGCAAAGGCCTAGCCCTTTCAACCAAGAAGATTATGATTGGCCAAGAAACCATTGAGTTTCTTGGAGTTCATATCCATAAAGGTGCCATCCAAATGCAGGATCATGTTCTCAAGGCACTAGTAGCATTCCCACATGAAATCCGAGATCATACCTAGCTACAACATTTTCTTGGCTGCCTAAACCATATTTCACCTTTTTATGAACAATTGGCCAGGGATCGATACCAGCTCCAACTCTTTCTATGAAAGGATGGGCCTCCATGGGGTGATGCCCAAACGATAGCAGTCCAACACATCAAGGAGAAAGTTCAAAAGCTCCCTACACTCAACATCCCTTCCGCTTCTAGACAATTGGTTATAGAAATGAATGCTTTCAATCATTTCTGGGGCGCGGTGCTTCTTGAGCAAACCCCATCTCAAGAGATCCTTTGTGCTTTTTGTTCTAGTACATTCTAAGGAGCTGAGCTCAACTATCACTCGATCAAGAAGGAGATCCTTGCAGGTCTGGAGTGTCAAGGACATGATCAAGAGGAACAAAAGAAATTCCTGGAATAACTTCAACTTTATCATCCTCAACAAAAGTAGGAATGCAAAAATCTTGTATAATAAGTTGGTTAGGGTCTAGCCATTGGGATGGTTGACACTTAGAAGTAGGCAAAGGCATAAATGTAGGGGCATCAGCTGGTCGAATGGAATCATCATTGGGACTAGCTGAGGAAGGAGGCAAAGCTGGGGGAAAACTAGTATATACAGAGTGGCATGTTGAAGAAGCTTGACTAGAATGGAGATCTTGCAATTCTTTCAAAACAGTATGGATATTGTGATCAAGCTTACCAACTACCATTTGAAGATCATAGAGCGCCATCTAGCAAGATCGTGGCAGGCTTGCGTGGTGAGATTGTGCAAATTGCACCAATGAAGTTGCTGTTGCTCTACAGGCATACTATCATCTTATTTGTCGGTGAGGGCATATGGAGCATGTACCGACTTGAAAGAACTGTCTTCTGAAAAGACTTGAAAACCAGAAGCCTTTGGCTATTGGACAAGGTTTAGGATTTAGGGTCAAATGAGGACCAGATAAATCTCAATAGCAGAAGGGAGAGGAGAAAGGAGAGAAGGGCGTAGAGAGCTTAGATGGAGTAAGTGCGGGAATCCAAACAGTAGAAGGGAGAGGAGAAAGGAGATAAGGGCATAGAGAGCTTAGATGGAGTAAGTGCGAGAACCAAGAACAATGCCGAGGGGTAGCAAAAACACAAAGTCGAGAGACAAGGCATGGATGAAGCAAACATAAACGAGAAATTCGTTGGAAGGAGAAGTGCGTAGCAAGGGAGAAGAACATTTGGGAGCGAAGAATAGGACGTAAGAGATTTCGAACGGTGGAATAGCAAGAGGCATGCGAAAGATGAAATCAAAAAATTTGAAAACAAGGAGGCTCAGAAGTGTGAAAGTATATTGCTCAGAACTTGAGGATACAAGGAGGCATACAAAGGAGACTCCACTTCAACCCTCCACTAGCCCTGTCCACAGCATCCTCCTTGTTTTGATTAGTTTGAGAGCATAGGCATAAGTATTGATGGTCTTATGGTGCACCTTAAAATGATTACAGACAATTGTCTAAACCCTAAACTGGTTTGCAGGTTTCAAGGTTTGCATGAAATGTCACAAAGGTGATAAGACATAAAGGTGACAGTCTTACCCAAGACCACAGGTAGTGTCTAGTCACCAATAAATAAAGGTGATAAGACATAAAGGTGAAGGTCTTACCCAGGACCACGGGCAGTGTCTAGTCACCAACAAATATTTGTACAATGTTATGGTGAATATCTTACCCTCTTATCTAGATGGGCAGTGTCTAGTCACCAAGACTGTCACAGGTATTAATAGCCAGGCCTGTTGCTAGTAGGCATCAGGAGACCACCATTGCGGGTTGCCCAGAAAGGAGCACCTTCACGTGACAGCATATCGGGAAGAACATTGGCACTGCCTTTCTTCCATTCTACTGAAGAATCATACATGGTAAAGAATTCTTGCCAGCATGCAAGGCGGCCACGTCCTATTTGCTTATCGATGCGGCGCGTGCAAAAAGTTCTAAAATTTTGAATCAATCCGCACAACGAATTCCCTATTAATAATAAATAATTCTAATTTCTGGATGGCACGTTTTATTGCAAGGATCTCCTTCTCGATCGAGTAATAGTTGAGCTCAGCTCCTTGGATTGTACCAGAACGAAAAGCACAGAGGATCTCTTGAGATGGGGTTTGCTCAAGAAGCACCATGCCCCAGAAATGATCGAAAGCATCCGTTTCTATAACCAACTTTCCAGAAGTGGAAGGTATGTTGAGTGTAGGCAGCTTCTGAACTTTCTCCTTGATGTGTTGGAGTGCTTTCGTTTGGGCATCACCCCATGGAGGTCCATCCTTCTATAGACAGAGTTGGAGCTGGTATCGGTCCTTGGCCAACTGTTCATAAAAAGGTGAAATATGGTTCAGGCATCCAAGAAAATGTTGTAGCTAGGTACGATCTCGAATTTCATCTGGGAATGCTACTAATGCCTTGAGAACATGATCCTGCATTTGGATGGCAGCTTTATGGATATGAACTCCAAGAAACTCAATGGTTTCTTGGCCAATCATAATCTTCTTGGCTGAAAGGTCTAGGCCTTTGCTTTTTAGGAGATCATATACAATAGACAAGTGTTCCAAATGTGCATTCAGATCTTTACTATACACAAGAATGTCATCAATATAGACAAGGCAGAAAGAATGGTAGGGACTAAAGATAGAACCCATAAACTTTTGAAATTCGACCGGGGTTGTTTTGAGGCCAAATGGGAGGATGTTCCACTAATAGAAGCCTTGTGGAAACACAATTCCGATTTTGTGGTCCTCAGGGAATAGGCCTATAGTGGTACCCAAAATGTACAAACAAGATGATTTCTTGAGGGGTTCGTAAACTCTCAAGGAGCCTTCATCAGCAATGTTAATGCACACCTCAGAAATCTTTACATGTCGGAGAGCTTTAAATTGGACTATAGAGAACTTGTATACTTCTTCCGGGTCGATCAAAGGAAGGTTCCAAGTAGCTTTGGCTTCAACCACTTCAGTGGAAGTGGAAGCGGAAGGTGGAGCAGAAATGCGGGCGGACAGAGATCAGATAACACTGGCCATCGTGGTAGCGAGGCTAGGGAAATTTGCATACTAAGTCCTCACATGAGGCAGCTCAACCTCTAACGGCACTCTCTTGGCCTAAATGGGGAGCTCGGGTTGTGTTCTTGGACAAGTACCTAGACCCTAAACCCTAAACCCTAAACCTTAAAGTTCTCCACTGTCGCTCCCAGAATCTCCATTTCCATCTCTGCCAGGCTCTCCTCCAGCTTCCTCTATTAATTCCTTTGGTTCCATTCTCTACATGAGCTCTGATACCAAAAAGGGGAACCAGGAAGAAACCGATCGATGGAAGGGTGGAGAGAACATAGATCAGATCTAGAGAGAGTAAGAGCAAGGACCAAGGACGATGCCAAGAGGTATGCAAAAGACGAAGTCGGGAGACAAAGCATGAATGAAACAGACGTGAACAGGGAAGTTGGTAGCAGGAGAGGTGCGCAACAAAGGAGAAGACTAGTCTAGGGTGAAGAACAGAACGTAGGAGATGGAAAACAGAGGAACAGATATAGGCATGAGGAAGTAACAGAACACAATGATAGAAAGAAACTTGGATGCAAAGAAGCCGGAAGCAAAGCTACTTGGAAGCTGAAAGTATATTGCAAACAACGGGGGATACAAGAGCTCTCGAAGGCAGACTCTGCCTTACAAATGAGCCAAGGATGCTCTTATATAGGAAAAGGCTGAGTGGAGGTTGAGTTGTAATCCACTCCCTTGTAAAATTTTTTGTACAATGAAAAGATATGTACAAGACATAAAGATGAAGGTCTTACTCAAACATGAGCAATGTCTAGTCACCTTATCAAGAATCTTTATTTAATATTGTACAGGTGTCATGATGAAGGTCTTATCCAATTGAGGACAGTGTCTAATCATCATGACGGTGACATAGGACTTCTGGTTATCCAGTATTAAGTGGGAGTAGTAATCTACCATTGTGAATGTCCCAATAAGGTGCTCCTTCATAGGAGCATATCCGGGAGCACATTTGTAGAGCCTTTTTTCCATTCTACTTTGAAATCATACATGGTAAAGAATTCCTGCCATCGAGCTAAGCATCCCCTGCCACTCTGTTTATCAATTCGGCGGGTGCAAAATGTCTTGAAGTTCTGGTTGTCGGTGCGGATGAGGAATTCTCTATTTAAGATGAAGAGTTCTAGCTTTTGAATTGCTCTTTTAACTGCTAGAATTTCTTTCTCAATTGAGTGATAATTGAGCTCAACACCTTGAAAAGTTCCTGATCAGTAGGCACATACAAGTTCTGCAGTGGGTGTCTTTTCAAAGTAAAATGGCTCCCCAAAAATGGTCCGATGCATTTGTTTCAATTATCAGCTGACCTGTGGTTGATGGAATGGTGAGAGATGGCAACTATTGGACCTTTTCATTGATGTGTTGCACTGCTTCTGTTTGGGGTGGGCCCCATGTCGGTCCATCTTTTCTGAGACAGAGTTGGAGAAGATGTCGAATCTTGGGCCAACTGGTTATAAAAATGGGATATGTAATTTAAACATCCAAGGAACATTTGGAGTTGAGTTCGATCCCTGATTTCATCTGGAAATGCAGAAGGGCCTTCAAGACATGTTGCTGCATTTGAATATTACCCTTGTGGATGTGGACTCCTAAGAACTTAATCATTTCCTGGCCGAGAGTGATCTTCTTAGCGGAAAGAGCCAACCCTTTGGATTTGATGAGATCATACACAATTTGGAGATGGTGGAGATGTGAATGGACATCCTTGCTATACACGAGTATGTCATCAATATAAACTAATTAAAATCAAGTTGTTGCCAAGAAGAAGCAGGAAGAGCCTGATATTTGCAATCAAATTATAAAGGAGGTACCCCTGGGGGTTTGAGCTGAACTTTGGCTAGCCAATTTTTCATAGGATTTTGGACTGCTAGTGCTGGTGACGAAAAGAAATCATGAAGAGATAACACATTTGGAACTGGTTCAGTATAGAGCTTGCACTGAGTCAAATGTTCACCAACCTTATAATCCATTGAGTCGATGGAGTTTTGAAGCTTGGCACAATTGTCAGTGATCATCATTAGGTGGACATGAAGCCCATCAATGCTGATGCCAAGGCTCTCGAACTGGTCAAAACTGGGGGGTCGTTATGGAGATCAGATCAGAGGAGCAGGGACAGAAAGAGTGGTGATTGGGGATTTTCAAAAAGGAGGAGGAAGAAAGCTAGGAGAGGAGTCATGTCCACTGTGGGGAGGCGGAAAGACCGAAGGACCAGAATAGAAATCTACTGAAGGTAATCTTCTATGGGGAGAAGGAGCAAAAGAAGAATCAGAAAGTTCCTCAGACGTATGATTCCATCTGTAGATTCTAACTAATGACATCATGTGTCCATAGAATATCTTGAGAATATCCTTCATTGCTTGCACTGAGATAGCATTAATATTTAAAATATAACCAGGGAAGGATTTATGCTGAAGCCGTTTCTGCAGATCAGTCTGCTCATCAAGGTCACCATCTGTAAAGTGAGTCTAGAACTCTCCTTGCATAAACTGAGATCCAGGAGTATCATGGAAAGCCATTCTCTTGCCACGCCAAGGTTGCTGAGGAGTTTGTTGTGAAGTAGATGCTTGGGGTGGATCTTCTTCCATAGGCTAAGGTTTAACACTAAAGTTCATGTAGAGAATGGGACCAAAGTAATTAACAGAGGAAGCTGGAGGAGAACCTGGTGGAGATGGAAATGGAGATTCTGGGAGCGGCAGTGGACAAGGAGGCGATGAAGTGGGAAGCGGTGATGAGTGGGTAGAGGAAGGAAATGATGGAGATCATCTCTGTCCTCTTGTAGCATATCTTGATCATCAATGTTAAATGCGCGATAGACTGGGTGATGGATATCAGCCCATTCTGTTGGTTCAGGAGGTCGACTACCTCATAGGGAGAACCAACCATATCAATTGAGTCAGAAAGGTGAGGCAAAAACATGAGACCAGGGGCTTTTGAAGGATAACAGGGTTCTTAATAGGACTACCTGAAGAAGGAGGCAAAGATGGGGGAAAAGACTTATATATAGACTGAGTTGAAGAGGATGCATGGCCCGTCTGGAGTTGCTAGAATGCATTAGCAAAGTCTACTATTAGACTTCATCTTGCAGAGTCAGTTTATTTCATAGTAGTAAATGAGCAGACCGGAAGATTTGTGGAAGAAACTATGTGCCACTTATGAGAAGGAAATTGCCTCTAATAAAGTTTACCTCATGAAGAGGTTGTTTGAGCTGCAAATGAAGGAAGGGGTCTCCATTGCTTCTCACTTGAATGAATTCAATATTATTTTCAGCCAGTTTCAGGCTCAGAAGATGAATTTTGATGCAGAGACTAAGGCAATATTTCTCTTATGTTAATTGCCATCCTCATGGGATACCTTCCGTACAGCTGTCAGTAACTCTGCACCTGGTGGAGTACTGAAATTTGATGATGTTGTGGGTAGCTTGTTGGCCAAGGAGATTAGACGGAAGTCTATGGATGGCAACAAGCAGGATGCAGCCTTAAATGTGCAAAGGGGCAGATCACAATTTAGGGGGAAGTCCCAAGAAAGAGGGAAGTCTCGTAGCAAATCCAGGGCACAGAACATTGAGTGTTACCACTCTGGCAAGAAGGGCCATATGAAAAAGGATTGCTACAAGCTGAAAAGAGAGAAAAAGGATAAGAAAAAGAATGCAAATTGGGGTGCAAATCAAAAGGAAGAGAGCCCAAGGGAGGACAAAGGAAAAGTGAAGATTGAGGAGATCAATGCAGTCACACATGATAGTGACAATGACGTTCTCTTCATGTCTAGTTTATCTGCAGAGTTGCTTACCACTTCAGATGATGCATATTCCAAGGATTAGATTTTGGATTCTGGTGCTTCATTCCATGTTACTCCCCATAGGGAATGGTTCTCCACTTATGACAGTGGAAAGACAGGTTGTGTGCATCTTGGAAATGACTATGCATGTGACATAGTGGGAGCAGGTGACATAAAGTTTTCTTTTGCAAATGGGTCTGCATTTGTTTTGAAACATGTGAGACATGTGCCTAAGCTGAGCAAGAGTCTTATTTCAGTGGGTCAGCTAGATGATGTTGGTTTTCACACCACTTTTGGCTTTCAAATTGGAAAATTCAAAAGGGCTCTATGCTTTTGGCCAGGGGTGCCAAGTGTGGGACTTTGTATCCCTTACATGTATCAGGGGTATTTGATCATGTTGTTGCAATAACCGAGCAGCCAAGCACTTCTTTGTGGCATTGCAGGTTGGGGCACATGAGCCAATTTGAAAATGGAATGAAACTCTTATGCCGTTTGGGTTATGTACCGCATTTGAGTTTCTCTAATTTTGAATTTTGTGAGCACTGTCTCTATGGGAAGCAAACTAAATCAGCCCATAAAAGAAGGGGAAAGAAAGATTTTGAAAAGCTTGATTTGGTGCATTCAGACGTATGTGGTCCCATGCCTACACGGTCATTAGGTGGGGCTGAATACTATGTGACATTCATTGATGATGCAACTAGGAAAGTGTGGGATTATGCTATAGCTTGGAAGAGTGATGTGTTCCAGGTATTTCAAAAATGGCTGGCCTTGGTTGAGAATCAGTCAGGTAGAACACTTAAATGCCTACGGACTGCTGACAATGGTGGAGAGTATCTCTCTCATGACTTTCAGCATTTCTATGATACACGTGGGATTAAGAGGGAGCTCACATCCCCTCGTACTCCAGAGAAAAATCCAGTTGTAGAAAAGATGAACCGTACCATTCAAGAAAGGTTGCAATGCATGCTTTCCAATGCAAGTCTTTCTGGTGGTTTTTGGGCTGAGGCAATGAAGACTGCAGTGCATGTGATCAATAGATCACCTAGTAAGAGTTTGGATGGTGGTATTCCTAAAGAGGCATGGAGTGGCAAGAAGCCCTCTTACTCTCATTTGCGTATATTTGGGTGTGAGGCATATGCACATGTGCCAAAAGAGCTTCGAAAGAAGCTAGATGCTAAGTCTAGGAAATGCATCTTTCTGGGTTATGGTGAAAGTGGAGAGATGGGCTATCGTCTCTAGGATCCAGAAGCAAAGAATATCATACACAGCCATGATGTGGTCTTCATTGAGAAGAAGATGCATAACGCACCCATGAGGGATGTGGAAATGAGGAGAATCACTTTCCAGGATGTGAATCCACCTGCATATGTTGATAGACAACAAGCTGTCCATGCACCAAATGTGCAAGAAATGGTACCACCAAGTACTCCCACAGGTATACAATCAAAGGTAGATGATGGATCATCTATTGGTGGAAATGATGAGCCAAATGTGGTTGATATGCAGGTGGGACAACAAGCTGAAATGCCCTTGAGAAGATCTTCTAGAGTGTCTAGACCGCCTGATAAGTTTGTTCCAGGGGTAGACTATGTGATGCTTACTAATTGCGGGGAGCCTTCTTGCTACAGAGAGGATATGATGCGTGAGGATCAACGCAAGTGGGAGTATGCTATGCAATCAAAGATGAGTTCACTTATGAAGAATAAGACTTGGGACTTGGTTTCTTTGCCACATGGAAAGAAAGCATTGCCATGTAAATGGGTCTACAAAATGAAGGTCACAGGTGATGATGTGCCTAGGTACAAGGCTCGTTTGGTCGCTAAAGGGTTCAAGCAAGAGAAGGGTGTGGACTTTGATGAGATATTCTCTCCAGTTGTGAAGATGACCACACTTAGATGCATGCTTAGACTAGTGGCAGTAGAGGATATGGAGCTTATGCAGATGGATGTCAAGACAGCTTTCTTGCATGGGGATTTGCATGAGGAAATTTACATGGTGCAGCCGGAAGGCTTTGAAGAAAAGGGCAAAGAGCATTTAGTTTGCAAGCTGAAGAAGAGTCTCTATGGTCTTAAGCAAGTGCCTAGAGAATGGTATCAGAAGTTTGATGCTTCCATTCGTCCCAGGGTTTTAGAAGGAGTGAAATTGATCACTCCCTCTACACTAAAAGGGCTAAGGATAATAGCCTAATAATCTTGGCACTATATGTGGATGATATGCTATTGGCTAGCAAGAATACTTATGAGCTAGATGCATTAAAGGCCAAGTTGCATTAGGCCTTTGATATGAAGGATTTGGGACTTGCACGTCATATTCTTGGTATGCACATCACGCGTGATCGGAATAGGAAACTCCTTTGGCTTTCACAAAAAGAGTATGTTACAAAAATATTGTAGTGTTTCAATATGGAGGGGGGGAAGGTAGTGAGTACTCCATTGCCTCCATATGTGAAACTGAGTCACATAGATAGTCCCAAATCAGATGAGGAGAGGGCCATGATGGCCAAGGTTCCTTACGCATCAGCAGTTGGGAGTCTTATGTATTCTATGATAGCTACTAGACCAGACATTGCATTTGCAGTGGGAGTTGTTAGCCGGTATATGGCTAATCTAGGAAAGAGGCATTGGGAGGCAGTTAAGTGCATCATGAGGTACATGAAGGGTACCAAGGAGATGTGCATATGCTTTGGTAAAGGAGACATGCGTGTACTTGGGTACATAGATTCAGACTATGCAGGGCATGTGGATAGTAGGAGATCCACTTCTAGTTATGTGTCCACCTTTGCAGGTGGTGCAGTGTCGTGGATGTCTCGTGCACAGAAGTGCGTTGCTTTGTCTACCACAGAGGCTGAATATGTTGCAGCCACTAAGGGTTGCAAGGAGGCTATATGGCTTGATTGGCGAGTGGGAGATTTGGGGATTCATATAGGTGTACCGACATTGCATAGTGATTCCATGAGTGCTATTCAGCTAGCACGGAATCCGGTATTTCATGCAAAGAACAAACACATTGAGGTCAGGTACCATTTCATCAGGGAGGTACTTGAGGACAAGCGCATAGAGCTTGTCAAGGTTCATACAGATAATAACCCTGCAGATATGCTGATGAAGATTCTACCTAGTCAGCGGTTTGAGTATTGTCGTGTATTGATGGGCATTGGATAGTATGCTCACTGGTTGTTCTCCCTTAGAGGCACATTCTCCTTTAAGTGGGAGGTTGTGGGGGTTAAAGGTCACTGTGCCTTTACCCCGGTTATGTACAATACTCAAACACATATATAAATGAATGAAAAAGAAGATTAGGGTGGTTCTGCACCCACCAAAACTTGTGTGGCTATCTGTCTCTCTCTCTCTCCTTCTTCCGTTCTTGCTTCTGTTGAGAGCACTCTTAGGTATTTTGGCAGAGGGAAGAAGGAACCAGGGAGAAGGCATGCAAGGTTGAAGGCAAGGAAGCAAGACTCTGAAGACAAGGAGACTTGGAAGCTAGAAGTATATTGCAAAGGATACAAAGCTCTCGGAGGTAGGACTCTACCTTGAGAATGAGCCGGGGGCTCGCTTATATATCCAAGAGTGAGTGGCTATCATGATCAAGCTTCCAATGAGTGGAGAACTAAGTGAGAATCTTTGTACAGCACTAAGTGAGTGGATGTATGAACGAATATGTGTACAGGTGACGAGACAAAAAGGTGAAGGTCTTACCTAGGACTACAGGCAGTGTCTAATCACCAAAGAATATTTGTACATGGTCACGATGAAGGTCTTATCTAGTTGGACAATGTCTAATCATCATGACTGGGATGTATTGGGTCTTCATGACCAGGTCCATTACTCATAGGTAAGAGTAATCCACCATTGTGGGCCTCCCAAAAAGGAGCACCTTCTTGAGAGAGCATATCAGGGAGGACATTAGTGCTACCTTTCTTCCATTCGACAATAAAATCATACATCGTGAAGAATTTTTGCCATCGGGCAAGACGGCCGTGACCAAGTTGCTTGTCAATCCTACGGGTGCAAAAGCTCTTGAAATTCTGGTTGTCAGTGCGCACAAGGAATTTCTTGTTGAGAATGAAGAGTTCGAGTTTCTGGATAGCTTGCTTGACGGCCAGTGTTTCTTTCTCAATAGACTGATAGTTAAGCTCAGCTCCTTGAAACATCCCTGAACAGAAAGCACAAATAATTTCTTGAGAGGGTGTTTTCACAAGGAGGATAGCACCCCAAAACTGATCAGAGGCATCAGTTTCAATGATGAGAGTTCCGTCGGTAGAAGGGATACGGAGTGTAGGCAGGTGTTGGACTTTGTCTTTGATGTGATGCACTGCCTGCATTTGAGCATCATTCCATACAGGGCCATTCTTCTGTAGGCATAGTTGCAACTGGAATCTATCTTTTGCAAGTTGCTCATAAAAAGGAGCAATAAGGTTGAGACACCCAAGGAATCGTTGAAGTTGCGTACGATCTTTGATTTCATCTGGGAAGGCAAGGAGTGCTTTGAGGACATGGTCTTGCATCTGGATTGCATCTTTATGAATGTGGACACCTAAGAACTCCTTGGTGTCTTGGCCTACCATAGTTTTCTTGGCAGACAGGGCAAGGCCATGCTTTTTGAGAAGCTCATATACAGTTTGCAAATGTTAAAGATGGCTATGTACATCTTTGCTATACACTAGTATGTCATCAATATACACTAGACAGAATGAATGAAAAGGGCTGAAAATTGAGTCCATAAACTTCTACAACTCAATTGGCGCAGTCTTCAAGCCGAAGTGCAGAACGTTCCATTCATAAAACCCTAAACCCTAAGATGCGACTAGAACATTGAACACGGTAGGGAGAAGGGTGAAGAGAACGTAAGTAGTTATGCAGAGAACGTGCGAGAACCCATGATGTGGATGAAACAAACATAAACGGGGTACTCAGTGACAGGAGACGTATGATAAGTGAACGAAGAACGATCTAAAGCATAAAAGAGAACGTAAGTGATGCGGGACGGTATTTTGACAGAGGGAAGAAGGAACCACAGAGAGGGCATGCAAGGTTGAAGGCAATGAAGCAAGACTCTGAAGACAAGGAGACTTGGAAGCTGGAAGTATATTGCAAAGGATACAAAGCTCTCGGAGGCAGACTCTGCCTTGAGAATGAGCCAGGGGCTCGCTTATGTAGCCAAGAGTGAGTGGCTGTCATGATCAAGCTTCTAATGAGTGCAGCACTAAGTGAGAATCTTTGTACAAGCACTAAGTGAGTGGATGTACGAATGAATATGTGTACAAGTGACAAGACCGAAAGGTGAAGGTCTTACCTGGGACTACAGGCAGTGTCTAATCACCAAAGAATATTTGTACAGGGTCATGATGAAGGTCTTATCCAGTTGGACTATCCAGTTGGACAGTGTCTAATCATAATGAATGGGATGTATTGGGTCTTCATGACCAGGTCCATTACTTGTCGGTAAGAGTAATCCACCACTGCAGGCCTCACAAAAAGGAGCACCTTCTTGAGAGAGCATATCGGGGAGGACATCAGTGCTGCCTTTCTTCCATTCGATAGTAAAATCATACATTGTGAAGAATTCTTGCCATCGGGCAAGACGGCCGTGACCAAGTTGCTTGTCAATCATGCGGGTGCAAAAGGTCTTTAAATTCTGGTTGTCAGTGCGCACAAGGAATTGCTTCTTAAGAATGAACAGTTCGAGTTTCTGGATAGCTCACTTGACAGCCAATATTTCTTTCTCAATAGAGTGATAGTGGGAAGTAGCAAGCTAAGGGTGTCCACTTTTTGTTCACTCCCCAATCCTTAGGAGGTGGAAAAACAAGCTTTTTAGCACACAAAAATGCAAATCTCACGTACTTTCCTATGGATCTAGTCTTTGAAGTCTTCAGATACAACATCACACATGCAATTGTGCACACAATCGTATAGTCTGATCGAAAATTTGATGCACACACAAAAAATTTCTTTGTGTCACACGGCATGGTTCCAGGGTGGTCACACCTTTGTCACAAACAGAGAGTGTCATATTAAATTCTGAATTTCTCACTCATTTTAGATTCAATGTCATTGAAACTTTGTAGGTGGTCTCTTTACATTATGTAGAGCTTAACTTGATTTATTGGTAATTTTTTGAATGATTTATCTAGTTATAAATAATTATTTATAATAAATAAAGTCATAAAATACATGCATTTTAGTAGCACACCACATTTTTTAGTATTTTAAATAATTAAACAAATCCAATTCAGTGGAAGGTTAGTAGGCACATAAGGGTGTGTGGTTGAATCATCAAATCCCAAATCCAACGGTTAGAGGATCAACAAAGAATATTAAAAATAAATCTAGTAATTCTCAAACATGACCAAACATTTCAAAAATGTCAATATTTTTAGTCCTCCGCATGATGAATAAGAGGAAAAAATTTTGGTTAAATTTGAGTAAGGGAAATGTACGATATGGCCTCCAAGAGTGAAATCTCCCTTTTGTGGGGGAAAAAGGGCCACCCAAGCCTAATACCAAGACAAGGTAGGCTTGGTATTAGGCTTGGTGAGGTAGGCTAGGAGCATCACCGACCCTAGTGGCAAGCCTTTGGAGTGTGCATGCTGCCCATGCGGAAGGCTGAGTCATCTATTTTTGCCTTGCAACCATGCCATGTTGTTAGACCGTGTGGTGCCATGTCATCAAGGAGATGTGACATCACTCCTTGCCATGTCACCTTACATTTCCACACATGCTGCTACATCAGCCACATGTGCCACCTCATCATTCCACATCATAGGAACTCTTGGAGCCATGTCATCACACCTTGCCACCTTAGCATACCTCGTCAACCTTGCCATGTCACCAATCCAGCCACCTCAATTTGCCATGTCAATCTACCACCTCATGAATGCCAACTCATCATGCCACATCACAGATTGTGCAGTCTTTTTTTAGTGACCTCACGCTAGCTTCGCAGTCTGCTCTTCTCACGTCCCTAATTGATCACCCTGACTTGGTAGAGTGTAGGAGGCTTGCTGGTCTTGGTGCACGTAGAGATAGGGTTGTATGTAGCAAGGTCCTTAGCAGTGTTCGACGTTCCTATGCCTCTATTAAGCATAGGAACTCCAGTGATGCCTTGGTAGCACATCGTGCTATTGTGGCTACCATTAGTAGACCTCATATGATAGGGATAGTGAAATTGATGCTCTTTGGGCTTCGAGTGGTCGTGCACCTTGCAGCGATCGATTGTTGGATGATTCCACTAGGTCCTTCATACAACAGTTTTGGGAGGAGCATTGCAGAGCATCCCCGGTGTTCAAGAAGGCATTGCAGAAGAGGGTATCACGCAGTGTGTACATTGAGCATGGTGCATGTTTTTTGGAGTGTACCCAGACTGAGTTGTACACTCAGTTTGTAGAGGCGCACCCGACGTTCAGGACTGGGCAGAGGTCATTTGAGCGATGCAGGCCATGGTTTGTGTGATGCTCTTAGGAGCGTGACACATGCTGTTGTCACTACCATGTGGATTTTGGATTGATGTATGACGTATTCCGTTCCCTTGATGGTCATAGGGGAGTGGTTCCTACTAGCCCTCGCGACTTCATTCATTCCATATTGTGTACACGAGATGGTGATGCTTTATTCCACTCCCTTGATTATGTGGAAGGCAGGTGTACTTTGTGTGGTGACTTTGCTAAAGTGCCACAAGTTGCACTAGATACTTGTGATGTGCAGATGGTTCATTGGCAACAGTATGAGTACAGTACCTTAACATTAGATGGTGGTGCACAGTTGAGGAGGTTGCAGCTTGTGGGGAAGGAGACACTACGTGTTGTATTCATTGACAGTTTTCGAGGGAAGCTGTACCGCTACATACGCCACTTGCACACTGCGAAGTGGGAGGATCGTCAGTTCCGTGCATGTTTGAGGACATTTCCTATAGGGGTGGTTGTCTCAGTGGTGGACTTTGCGGAGAATTATACCTTTGCACCATAGCATGAGATCCTTGGAGTATTATTTCTCCGAACAGGTGACGTGTGATTGAGTTATTGGTTTTTTTATGGCCTCATTATATTGAATTATTTCAATAGTCATATTTTTTTTCAATGCCATATTGCAGGTTGCTATATTTGTGCACATTAGCTATCGTCATGCACAGGCTCATGTGGATGGCATTGATAGCACCATGGACTCATGCGTCATTGAGTATCACTTCTACATTAGTGATGATCGATCGCATTGATGCCCATTTTGTGCAGCATTGCTTCACTTTGCATGATAGTTTCTTGAGGGATCATGGTGTCACATGGCAGCGGCGCTGGATTCGGTCAGACAGCTCTGGTGGTCAGTTCAAATCTGCTGGATAGTTTTATTGGTTTTATAGATGGCACCGTGAGACAGGCATTCCGATCACATGGAGCTACTTCGAGACAGGGCAGGGTAAGGGAGAGCACAATGGTGCAGGTGCTTGCATGAAGCGTGCTTTGCGTCGATACCAGTTGGGTCACAGTGCCGATCGCTTCAAGGATGCACATGATGTGGTGCGGTGGTGCAGCCAGCACTTATCTGCTAGTGCTATCTCCTCGTTTCAGTCACGTGATGATAGGGTGATGAGCCGGTATTTTTGGTGCATGGACATTGGGAGTCTTGATCGGTCTAGGCCTTTTGATTGTCGTTCAGTGTTTGGCACTCTTGATTTCCATTCCATCATGAGCATAGGTGAGTCTCACCCCACGATCTTTTCTTGACGGTTTGCATGTTTTTGCTCTACATGCACTGATGATGATTGGGGATTGTGCTCCATGATACCATGGGCCAATCCATGGGCACGGCAAGTGCTTTCTCCCTTCCAGCCTTGGGAGGAGGTACATGATGATCAGGATGCAGGATTCAATTCCTCTAGAGATTATGACCATCTTACAGATATGTTGCGTATTGGTGATATCTTCGCGGTTATTGCTTCGTCGGGCAATGAGGAGGGTGTGGATTATTAATTGTTGCAATGATCTATGGTGAAGAGTGTGATGAATGAGGATATAGTGGATGGGCATGGGATGCACTTTAATGCTCATAGCATGATCGTAGGTGGCCACTATTTTCAGCAGATACAGAGGCGTGGTCGCTATATTGAGTTCCAGGAGTACATGGCGGATCAGGAGGCATACATGTATTCTCATCTTGTTGTTGCCATCAAGATTACTTTGAGTCATGTACATGGCAGATCAAGAGGCATACATGTATTCTCATCTTGTTGTTGCGATCAAGATTACTTTGAGTCATGTTCGCACTCACAAGGTGACGTACACTCCACGATGGCGCCTTGCAGTGGCGGATCATGAGAGCATACTTGCAACTATTGGCATGAGAGCTGATCCTGAGGAGTAGCACATTACATATCATATTTTTTGGGATCATCAGTTGGTTAGATTGATTTTTATCGGGTATCACTAGTTGATTACATATTTTTGTATTCAATATGTATAGGCTCACTGTGTGACCGTACCATTGTAATTTTCATGGACTCATATTTTGTATTTCACTATGATGGTTGTATACACGTTCATACACATCAATGTATTAGATTCTATTTTACACATGATGTCCATTGTCTTCTCAATGGGATTTGTTGTGTTTGTAAAACAAAAAATTGTTTATTAGTAGTAATGTTGTAATTGTGTTTTGTGCTTTACGACATTTTAAAAATGTGACTAAGAAAATTCGCACATCTACTAATGAAATACGTGTGTGGACTTATCTGTTGGTCCCTACTAGCACGACTACGTATGAAAAATGGTGCACGTACTAATGAAATATGCATGTGGACTTATCTGTTGGGGATGAAACTTCGCACGGCTCTTAGGCCACCCTAGACATACATCCATGCAAAATTTGGTCTCCAACTGATTTGGTATGCACCATGTGGAAGGTATAATGCATACATTTTTACAATCCCTACTAGCATGACTACGTATGAAAAATGGTGCACGTACTAACCAAATAGGCATGTGGACTTATCCGTTGGGGATGAACATTTGCATGGCTCTTAGGCCACCCTAGACATACATCCACGGAAGATTTGGTCTCCAACTGATTTGGTATGCGCCATGTGGAAGGTATAATGCATACATTTTTACAATCCCTACTAGCATGACTACGTATGAAAAATGGCGCACGTACTAACCAAATACGCATGTGGAGTTATCTGTTGGGGATTAAACTTTGCACGGCTCTTAGCCTACCCTAGACGTACATCCACACAAGATTTGGTCTCCAACTGATTTGGTATGCACCACGTGGAAGGTATAATGCGTACATTTTTACAATCCCTACTAGCATGACTACGTATGAAAAATGGCGCACATACTAATGAAATAGGCATGTGGACTTATCTGTTGGGGATGAAACTTTGCACGGCTCTTAGGCTACCCTAGACGTACATCCACACAAGATTTGGTCTCCAACCGATTTGGTATGCGCCACATGGAAGGTATAATGAGTACATTTTTACAATCCCTACTAGCACAACTAGGTATGAAAAATGGCACATGTACTAATGAAATATGCGTGTGGACTTATTTGTTGGGGATTAAACTTTGCACAGCTCTTAGGCTACCCTAGACGTACATCCATGCAAGATTTGGTCTCCAACTGATTTGGTATGTGCCACGTGGAAGGTATAATGCGTAGATTTTTACAAATCCCTACTAGCATGACTAATCCCTAAACCCTAAACCCTAAACCCTAAAAAACCCTAAACCCTAAACCCTAAAAAACCCTAAACCCTAAACCCTAGACGTACATCCATGCAAGATTTGGTCTCCAACTAATTTGGTATGCGCCACGTGGAAGGTATAATGCATACATTTTTACAATCCCTACTAGCACGACTAAACCCTACACCCTAAACCCTAAAAAACCCTAAACCCTAAACCCTAAAAAACCCAAAACCCAAAACCCTGTTGGGGACGAAACTTCGCACGGCTCAGGCTACCCTAGATGTACATCCACGCAAGATTTGGTCTCCAACTGATTTGGTATGTGCCACATGGAAGGTATAATGCGTACATTTTTGCAAGCACTCCCTACTAGTGACTGTGTATGAAAAATGGCGCACGTACTAACCAAATACGCATGTGGACTTATCTATTGGGAATTAAACTTTGCACGGCTCTTAGGCTACCCTAGACATACATCCATGCAAGATTTGGTCTCCAACTGATTTGGTATGCGCCACGTGGAAGGTATAACGCATACATCCACGCAAGATTTGGTCTCCAACTGATTTCGTATGTGCCACATGGAAGGTATAATCCCTACTAGTGACTGCATATGAAAAATGGCAAGCATTGATATATACGAAATTCAATATGATATTCAAAATGATAAAGTTCATAGCACGAGAGGGCTCTAGAAAGAGAGAGATAGAGAGAGAGGGAGAGAGAGAGACCTTATACTTGAAGACCTTTTCAATGCTTAATGTTTACAATTACGACACACGGCATTATTTTTAAAATACCTTATGTATTAAATGTGTGAATTGAGATATCTGAAATTCAAAATCATACTCTTAATTTTAAATACGCACGTGGGGATGAAACTTCGCACGGCTCTTAGGTTTAGCGTAATAATTGCAAGCATTGATATATACAAAATTCAATATGATATTCAAAATGATAAAGTTCATAGCACGAGAGAGAGAGAGAGAGAGAGAGAGAGAGAGAGACCTTATACTTGAACACTTTTTCAATGCTTAATGTTTACAATTACTTCACATGGCATTATTTTTAAAATACCTTATGTATTAGATGTGTGAATTGATATATTTGAAATTCAAAATCATACTCCTAATTTTAAAAGTTTATGTTAGATTTGAACAAACTATAAACTAAGATAAACAAAGTAAGAAGAACATCATGAAAGTACGAAAATGCTCATACATCATAAAAGTAAGAACAATATCATGAAAGTACCAAAATGAATGTGTACATCATCATCATCATCGTGCAGAAGTGCATCCCTAAACAAGATATGTGTGAAGCCTAAACAATCATCTTGAATCAGAATCTAATAACTCCACATATGATCCTCTAGTCATCCTCTGACATGGCTCCTGTATGACCCACTGTCCAACCGTCCGCTGTGTGCCCTCAGGCAAAGCCGGATCAGATGGGCTAGCCTCATCTCCTACATGAGATGGGCCAGCCTCATCCTGATGAAGAGGAGGGCATGCTACACGAGCCACCGCTGCCATCTCTTCCTCCCTCGCCTCCTCTATGTATGCGTGTCTCAGCTCCCAAAGTCATGCATCTACGAATACTCGTGCCTCAAATCCAGTGCGAGTAATCGTCTTTACATGTAGAAGACGCTGGTCTTGGCCCCGCCCAAGTTACTGCTCTACCCACTGCTGCAATGATATCTGAAGCTCTGCATCTCGCTCAATACGGCATGCCTCCTCTACTCGTGCCTCGTCACCTAGCATGAAATCACCATATGAAAAGTGTCGCGTAACAACACACACTGCAATCACTGACGTATCAGCACCCTCCTGCTGCAGCAAAGCTTCCTGTGCCTCCTCCCTGTAGTGCTCTGTCAAGACCACGTGGGCAAATGGATCAATGGCCTAACGATGACTAGGATACAGATCATCCATGCCTAGTCCTCTGTATGTGGCCACATCAGTGTCAGCAAAGCATACAGGGCACACTGATCGTGCCACCATGTGGCGGGTCATGCAATGGAGATGTGCAATGTGGTCGCACCCTAGTCCAAACCACCCTACAGTGTCAAACTCCTCGTGGCAAAGGACGCGAGTGGCGGTAGGAAGCCTGGCTATGACTGGTGCATCTATGGGTGTCCTAGTCGGCACATCTATAGGAGGAGTGGGGTACAGGGCCATGCTAGGGTCGATCCTATGGTGAGATGGATCACGACTAATATGTCTCAACTGAAAAATATAGTGCTCCGCTCGATGGTACACTATGCGTGTCTGAATCCTATGCTCCTCCAAATCTGCCAATAGTCGTACACGAGATTCCATATCCTGTCACAATAGATGTGTCTGTAATGCAAACATGTCGCGTACATGGTGAGACTTAACCAAAAAACTTCAATTCAAAACACGCAACAAAAAAATAAACTAAAATAATCAAAATAACTAACCTCGTCCCTAGACTCGGCCAACAATGCCTCCAACTCTGCAATCCGTGCGTCTCGAGTCTCCAACTCGTGCTGAGGCGATGTAGATGTGGGAGGTGGTGTAGATGTGGGAGGCTCCATAGATGTGGGAGGTGGGGGAGGTGGAATCGAAACTGATCTCGATAGGGCAGAGACCATGTCATGCAAGGATGATGCCACTGAATGAACATCCCCCCTAATCTGTCCTCCAATAGCTCGCAATGCCGGTGCAGGGATAGTGTGCAGCTTTGGTGCCTCGCGTCGATGCCGAACACCTACAGTCTGACGCTCCTGATGCCCCATCCTACCATGTCTTGCTCCTGATCTTGGACGGGTACTAAGGTAGTCTACCCGATGACCAAGCACAAACTCGGCATATAGCTGCATGGCAAATGACCTAGCTATCTGATGGTTGTGAGAAAATCGACCACCATTCAGGGCGAGATATCTCAGATAAATGTGTGCTGCTATGACGGGGTGCCTATAGGGTAAAATATGAAAGGGAAGCCTTGATCATGGTCGCATCACCTCAGTGTGACCATCCCAAAACATATCCTCTAAGGCATGCCTGTGAGGTGAAACAACTCTCGAATGGCTCTCCAATCCAAGCCATGCCCAGTGATCTCTGCCTCAGCTTGTGCCTGAAAGGTATCCACAACATCCTCAACTGTGTCCAATCGACCCAGAGCATCAATGACTGAATCTAGACTCGCAACTAAGTGAGGGGGTGCCCTAGCATCCTACAGTGCCCTCATCTCAGCTCTCAAAATCGCTATCTGCATATGAATAGTGGTGCCAGAACCTGTGCACTGGCTAGCGCATGCACAAAAAAAACACATGGAAATTAATATTCTATTTGGGTAATGAAAATAATATTCTATTCAATATGACTAATAATCTATTTACGTAATGAAAACTATTTGTACGTACTCCTTGATGAGGTAGGATGTCGTTGGGATCATCCTATGCACCTACCGGTAGATGCGCCAAATGTGTGGCTATGCCTACAATAGTGCTATGTTGCAAATTCAATTCGTATTTACAATTATTTACAAGTTGTTTACTTTAGAAAGTCAGTTTCTTCAAGCTCATTCTCCTTGTCTATACTACCCACCCTTGCTGTAATTAATAGCAAATAGCTTTTGTTCTAGATGCTCCCTCCATTTTTCGAGGCTCTAGACTACCATGGGCTCTACTAGCATGTCAAAGTATGTAGTAGAGGTGTATTTTTGGAAGAGAGATGTAAAGATACTGAGTGATAGAAAGAAAATGTTATGTACAATACATTAAAATGGACTACAAGGAATAGATGCTAACTTGAAAGATATAACCCAAGGCAAGACCTGCATACTAGAATATTCCACATGAAGGTGGACAAATGCACCTCTCAATAATTGCAAGTGGAAGTCAAATTGCACCTCTAAACATATGCCAAACTAAAGTAGAATAGCATCTTGAAATGTATAGAATATATAGGAAATGACAATATTTATAGGATAGAGATAGGTTATGGTCATTGAGATAACCCTGGTTATACTGCTTGACTTGGAGCATCTGTTGAATGATTGGTTGGCATGACTGGCTCCTAGCTAGTTGGGAATAGCTAGCCCTAAACAACATTTTGACTAGGCCTTAACTAGATCATCTTGCTCTAGCTTGTTAAGTCAGCCTACTTACTCTACCTAAATTATGGAACAACTCTTAACCAACTATATAATCTATAATATTCCACATAAAGATAGTTAAACGCACATCGCAATAATTTCTTTTTTTTAATAGATGATTTCTAAAAACAAAATTTAAACGTTATATTTAATTCAAAACTTCACTAATTTGAAAAATAACATGCAAACTACTTTAATCTCTTTTTTTTTTAATGGATGATTTTAAAAAACAAAATATATACTTTTTGACATTTAAATAAAAAGCTACCTTAGCTTATTTTCTTTTTTTTTAAAGATAATTTTTAAAACTAAAATTTAAACGTTTTTTTATTTAAACAAAAATAGCACTAATTTGAAAAATAACATGAAAACTACTTTAATCTCTCTTTTTTTAAATAGATGATTTAAAAAAATAAAATATATACATATTCACATTTTAAATAAAAAATTACGTAATTAAAAATAATTTAAAAAAACTTTAAGATGCATTTGAAATTTTGAAATTTTTCATAATTAAATTAGATATTCCTATAAACTAAAATAATATAAAAGCTGCTTTAAACTCTTATTTTCTTTTTTTTAATAGATGATTTCTAAAAACAAAATTTAAACGTTATATTTAATTCAAAACTTCACTACTTTAAAAAATAACATGCAAACTACTTTAATCTCTTTTTTTTTTAATACATGATTTTAAAAAACAAAATATATACTTTTTGACATTTAAATAAAAACTTCACTAACTTAAATAACATAAAAGCTACCTTAAACTCTTATTTTCTTTTTTTTAAAAAGATGATTTTTAAAACTAAAATTTAAACGTTTTTTTATTTCAATAAAAATAGCACTAATTTGAAAAATAACATAAAAACTACTTTAATCTCTCTTTTTTTAAATAGATGATTTTAAAAAACAAAATATATACATTTTCACATTTTAAATAAAAATTACGTAATTAAAAAAAAATTATTTGAAAAAACTTTAAAATGCATTTGAAATTTTGAAATATTTTATAATTAAATTACTTTAAACTCTTATTTTATTTTTTTTAATAGATTATTTCTAAAAACAAAATTTAAACATTATATTTAATTCAAAACTTTACTAATTTAAAAAATAACATGCAAACTACTTTAATCTCTTTTTTTTTAATAGATGATTTTAAAAACAAAATATATACTTTCTGACATTTAAATAAAAACTTCACTAACTTAAATAACATAAAAGCTACCTTAAACTCTTATTTTCTTTTTTTTTAAAAGATGATTTTTAAAACTAAAATTTAAATATTTTTTTATTTAAATAAAAATAGCACTAATTTGAAAAATAACATAAAACCTACTTTAATCTCTCTTTTTATAAATAGGTGATTTTAAAAAACAAAATATATACATTTTCACATTTTAAATAAAAAATTATGTAATTAAAAAAAATTATTTAAAAAAACTTTAAAATGCATTTGAAATTTTGAAATATCTTATAATTAAATTACATATTCCTATAAACTAAAATAATATGAAAGCTACTTTAAACTCTTATTTTCTTTTTTTTAATAGATGATTTTAAAAAACAAAATTTAAACATTATATTTAATTCAAAACTTCAATAATTTAAAAAATAACATAAAAACTACTTTAATCTCTTTTTTTTTAATAGATGATTTTAAAAAACAAATTATATACTTTTTGACATTTAAATAAAAACTTCACTAACTTAAATAACTTAAATAACATAAAAGCTACCTTAAACTCTTATTTTTCTTTTTTTTTAAAAGATGATTTTTAAAAATAAAATTTAAATGTTTTTTTATTTAAATAAAAATAGCACTAATTTAAAAAATAACTTTAATCTCTTTTTTTTTTTAAATAGATGATTTAAAAAAATAAAATATATACATTTTCATATTTTAAATAAAAAATTACGTAATTCAAAAAATAATTTAAAAAAACTTTGAAATGCATTTGAAATTTAGAAATATTTTATAATTACATTAGATATTCCTATAAACTAAAATTTAAATAAATTTTCACAAAAAAAAAAAGCTACATAAAAAAAACCTTACCTGGAATCTCCTGCTCCGTGCATCTCCATCGTTGTTCGTTGGTCGTTCTCCCTCGCTGTCGCAATTTCGTCGAGCTCCCGCAAATCCGTCGATTTCGATGAGGAGGAGCTCCATTGAGGTATGAAGAATGAGGGGGGTCTGTCTCTTTATATACGAAAATCTAGGGTTTCACTACCTCGATCGAGGTATTTCACACGCCACATACATATCGATCCATCATACCTCGATCGAGGTATAGGCATGCCACGATACCTTGATCGAGGTATTTTACATGATCGTATATACATCGCTCGGTCATACCTCGATACCTCGATCGAGGTATTTGACATGCCCCATACAAATCGGTCCATCTACCTCGATCGAGGTATGGACCTGCCACGATACCTCGATCGAGGTATGTCAGCTGCCAATCGCGGATGCCACATACCTCGATCGTGCTATCGGACATGTGGCCAAGTCATCGGTCTAGCATACAAGATCGAGGTTCGTGGACTTGCCACGTTACCTCGACCGAGGTATGTCAACTGCCCTATCGGATGGCACATACCTCGATCGAGGTATTCGACACGATCAAAGACATCTATCCACGATACCTCGATCAGGGTATGTGGATTTGCCACAATACCTCGATTGAGGTATAGCTGGCTTGCCACGATACCTCGAACACGGTTTAGGTGGCATGCCACGAGACCTCGATCGAGGTATAGGCTCGGTTCGGCGAAAAAAGTCTACGACCTTGATCGAGGTATTGGCTTGGCTCGGTTGTCCTCGTGTGTGAGTTTCATTGGAGATAATACCTCAATCAAGTTATTGCACACCGAAGCAAAACCTTTGCATTTTCACTCGAGCAGGTGTCACACTCACCCGAAAGTGGTCCGGAAGTGGACACCCTTAGCTTGCTACCTCCCTAGTTAAGCTCACCTCCTTAAAACATCCCTGAACAGAAGCACAAATAATTTCTTGAGAGGGTGTTTTCTCAAGGAGGACAGCACCCCAAAACTGATAAGAGGCATCAGTTTCAATGATGAGAGTTCTGTCGATAGAAGGGATACAGAGTGTAGGCAGGTGTTGGACTTTGTCTTTGATGCGATGCACTGCCTGCGTTTGAGCATCATTCCATACAGGGTGATCATTCTTCCGTAGGCATAGTTGCAACTCGAATCTATATTTTGCAAGTTGCTCATAAAAAGGAGCAATATGGTTGAGACACCCAAGGAATCGTTGAAGTTGTGTACGATCTCTGATTTCATCTGGGAAGGTAAGGAGTGCTTTAAGGATGTGGTCCTGCATCTGGATTGCACCTTTATGAATGTGGACACCTAGGAACTCAATGGTGTCTGGGCCTACCATAATTTTCTTGGCAACAGGGCAAGGCCATGCTTCTTGAGGAGCTCATATACAGTTTGCAAATGTTTAAGATGGCTATGTACATCTTTGCTATACATACACTAGTATGTCATCAATATACACTAGACAGAATATATGAATGAAAAGGACTGAAAATTGAGTCCATAAACTTTTGGAACTCAACTGGCGCAGTCTTCAAGCGGAAGGGCATAACGTTCCATCCATAAAACCCTTGTGGAACTACAAAACCTGTCTTATGCCGATCTGCAAGCAACAAACCAACTTGCCAGAATCCAGCCTTGAGATCAAACTTTGAAAAGATTGTAGACCCAGTAATTTTCTGCATGAGATGCTCTTTGTTTGGGATGGGATATGAGAGGAAAACCAAACATTTGTTGAGAGGAGCCTTGTAGTTGATGACGAGCCGCTTCTTGCCTCGTTTTTGCTCGGAATGTTTATCTACATAGAATGCTGCTGCAGCCCATTTAGAGTGAGAGTCTGAAATAAGGCCCATTTGGAGGAGCTCATCAATCTCTTGATTGCATAGAATGCGATCTTGCTGGGTGAAGCCATACAGACTCTCTTTGAATGGCTTAGAACCTTCTGGCAGAGGAAGAGAGACTTCATGTTTGAAAATATGCTTGAAGGCGAGAGGAGACTCACTGCTACATTCTTGTACAAACCTTTCTTGTAGTGAGGAGAGCATATATAGAGTATGGATTTGCGTTCGCAAACTTTTGGCTTCATCATGTTCGAGCATCTGGAGAACGAAAGCATCCAATCTAGTACCTTCGAGGTGTTGCTTAGCATCGCTGGCAGGCTGAGGGCTGAAGGTGGTAGAAGATGGAGGGGCAGTTGGAGTCTCAGCAGACTCAGGTGGAGGCACCATGAATGGAGACATTGGAGTGCATTTGTTGACTATTTGAAGATCTTCGTCATAGGGTTTGAGAACTTTCTTGATCTTCTCTCGGGCAGGAACATGTACCAATGATCCACCAATTGTTAGAACCATGTCATAAGTGGAAAACCCGAACAAGAGATGCTGGTTGAGAAAGTCATTACCAATAACCAAATCTACACCCTAGGATTCCAACTGATAGAAATCAATGGTGGTGGGATAATTCATAAGAGAAATAGAAATGTCAGAGGCAAATCTTTTACAAGCAATAACACCACCACACATCATGGATTCGTGCCGCTGTTCATGTGACTAAAGAGGTTGCCAACAATATGAGGGGAATGCATGATACTTACAAACATTAAATCCAAAACCTGTATCTACCAAAGCGATAAGGAAATATGGTACCATGCCATCAGGTCTCATTTGAACTCAGATGAGCCAAGTTTTCGTGGAATTCTTTATAGGCGGAGCAGGCTATTGGAAGAAATCATAAAAGGAGAAGATAGTAGGACCAGCTTCAGTGTATCGTGGGGAAGAGTACAATGTACATTGTGTTAGGTGTTCACTAACTTTCCTATCTAGTGAATCTATAGATCTCTGGAGCTTAGAACAATTGTCAGTAATGGATTTTAGGTGGATTTTGGAAAATAACTTTCTAGGAGCGGGGGAACGGGAGTGGAAAGAGAAGTAACTAAAGCTCACCAGAAGAGAGGACACAGAAAATTGGACGAGTCATGTACACTATGAGGAGGACGGAAGACGAAGGGTCCAGAATACCTATCAATAGGAGGAAGCCTATACTCGAGAGAAACAGTGGAGTAGGAAAGTTCTTCTAATGTTTCCAAATCACACGTGTGAAAACTAGGATGGAAACCATGACCTCAGCCGTGACTATGAGCGCGATGTCGATTAGAGCTTTGTTCAAATACTGGATCATACGCTGCTGGGATAGGAGGCTCAGGAGGAGTATCATCATCACTGGAATCGGAAGAGATCTCAACATCCACATGGAAGGGAAGAGGACAAGGATAATTCATGAAGCTATAAACATTCAGATCATCCTCATCTGATCTGACCAAATACCAGTAGTCATTAATGGCATCATAAGAGTCATCATGCTTAAGCTGACAGCGAAAACATTGTGGAGTGTAAAACTCAGAACATTCATACAATGACTCATCTGTAACTCCTTGGGAGACTACTTCCCAATTGTCAGGGTGGTTCACCATATCAAAGAAGCCTTTCAATTGTTTTTGATGGGAGTTGTGAGGCTGCTTAGAACAATCACAGGCAAAGTGTCCTTTCTTTCCACAAATAAAACATCCAGAGGAGGACTTGCCTTTACCATTGAATTGGCACTTGCGCAGGAATCGTTCAGGGCATCTGGGGTATCATCTATGCCATCTCAGCTTATGAATCCTCGAGAAGGTGGAGGAACCACAGTTACAAAAGGACTTTGATTTCTTCTTAGAATATCAGGACCTTCGAAAGGAGCGAGGAGCAATAGTAGAAGGACATAAATTGCGATGGCCTACAAACTACTCACAAATTGCTAGAGATGCAATACCTATCTTTGTTTGGGGTTTGGGGTTTAGGGTTTAGGCCATGCTTCTTGAGGAGCTCATACACAGTTTGCAAATGTTTAAGATGGCTATGTACATCTTTGCTATACACCTGTATGTCATCAATATACACTAGATAGAATGAATGAAAAGGGCTGAAAATTGAGTCCATAAACTTCTAGAACTCAACTGGCGCAGTCTTCAAGCCGAAGGGTAGAACGTTCCATTCATAAAACCCTTGTGGAACTGTGAAACTTGTCTTATGCCGATCTGCAGGCAACAAACCAACTTGCCAGAATCCAGCCTCGAGATCGAATTTTGAAAAGATTGTAGACCCAGTAATTTTTTGAATGAGATGCTCTTTGTTTCGGATGGGATATGAGAGGGAAACCAAACATTTGTTGAGAGGCTTGTAGTCGATGACGAGCTGCTTCTTGCCTCATTTCTGCTCGGAATGTTTGTTTACATAGAATGCTGCTACAGCCCATTCTGAGCGAGAGTCAAAAATAAGGCCCATTTAGAGGAGCTCATCAATCTCTTGATTACATAAAATGCGATCTTGTTGGGTGAAGCCATATGGAATCTCTTTGAATGGCTTAGAACCTTCTCGCAGAGGAAGAGAGACTTTATGTTTGAAAATATGCTTGAAGGCGAGAGGAGACTCACTGCTACATTCTCGTACAAACCTTTCTTGCATTTGTTGTAGTGAGGAGAGCATATACAGAGTAGGAGTTTGCGTTCGCAAACTTTTGGCTTCATCATCTTTGAGCATCTGGAGAATGAAAGCATCCAACTCAGGTGGAGGCGCCATGAATGGGGACATTGGGAGCGCATTTGTTGAGTATCTGAAGATCTTAATCATAGGGTTTGAGGACTTTCTTGATCTTCTCTTGGGCAAGAACATGTACCAATGATCCACCAATTGTTAGAACCATTTCATAAGTGGAAAACCCGAACGGGAGATGCCGGTGGAGAAAGTCATTACCAATAACCAAATCTACACCCTGGGATTCCAATTGATAGATATCAATGGTGGTGGGATGATTCATCAGAGAAATAGAAATGTCAGAGGTGAAACGTTTACAAGCAATAACACCACCACCCATCGTGGATCCGTGTCGCTGTTCATGTGACTCAAGAGGTTGCCAACAATATGAGGGGAGTGCATGATAATTACAGACATTCAATCCGGAACCTATATCTACCAAAGCGATAAGGAAATATGGTACCATGCCATCAGGTCTCATTTGAACTCGGATGAGCCAAATTTTCATTGGATTCTTTATAGGTGAAATAGGATGTTGGAAGAAATCATGAAAGGAGAAGACAGTAGGACCAGCTTCACTGTGTCGTGGGGAAGAGTACAATGTACACTGTGTCAGGTGACACTGACTTTCCTATCTAGTGAATCTATAGATCTCTCGAGCTTAGTCTCAGTAATGGATTTTAGGTGGATTCTAAGGCCATCTATACTAATACTTAAGCTTTCAAACTGGTCGAAACATGCAGGTCTCGGTGGAACATCATGAGGAAAAGAACCTGCTAGGAGCGGGGGAACGGGAGTGGAAAGAGAAGTAACTGAAGCTCGCCAGAAGGGAGGAGGCAGAAAACTGGATGAGTCATGTACACTCTGAGGAGGACGGAAGATAGAGAGTCCAGAATACCTATCAGTAGGAGGAAGCCTATACCTGAGAGAAACATTGAAGTCGATAAGTTCTTCTGATGTTTCCAAATCACGCATGCAAAAACTAGGATGGAAACCATGACCTTAGCCACGACTATGAGCACGATGTCGATTAGAGCTTCGCTCAAATACTGGATCATACGCTGCTGGGATAGGAGGCTCAGGAGGAGTATCATCATCACTGGAATCGGAAGAGATCTCAACATCCACATGGAAGGGAAGAGGACGAGGATAATTCATGAAGCTGTAAACATTTAGATCATCCTCATCTAATCTGACCAAATAACAGTAGTCATTAATGGCATCATAAGAGTCATCGTGCTTAAGCTGACAGCGAAAGCATTGTGGAGTGTCAAAATCAGAACATTCATACAATGACTCATCTGTAACTCCTTGGGAGACTAAGTACTTCCCAGTTGCCAGGGTGGTTCACCATAGCAATGAAGCCTTTTAATTGTTTTTTCTTGGAGTTGCGAGGCTACTCAGAACAATCACGGGCAAAGTATCCTTTCTTTCCACAAATAAAACATCGAGAGGAGGACTTTCCTTTACCATTGAATTGGCGCTTGTGTAGGAATCGTTCAGGGTGTCTGGGGTATCGTGTGCGCCTCTTGAGCTTACGAATCCTCGGGAAGGTGGAGGAACCACAATTACAAGAGGACTTCGATTTCCTCTTAGAATATCAGGACCTTCGAAAGGAGTGAGGAGCAATAGTAGAAGGACAAAAATTGCGATGGCCTACAAACTGCTCACAAATTGCTGGAGATGCAATACCTATCTTTTTGAGTTTCTTCTTGAGGGTATACTCAATGCACTAGCGATGTATATACACTTGGACCATGTGGAAAAGATTGGAAAAGGTGAAGTCCGCAACAGTCTTATGCACTTGATGCTTGGCGGATGTATCAGCAAAGATACCAGCTTAATATACTAGCTATTGTACATGTGCATTGTAAGCTTCAAGCTAAAAGAGATCACATAGTTTGAGTGTGGAATACTCATTTGAAGCTTGCACACAGTCACCTGTAAATGTCGATGGGAATTGATTGGAAATAGCCGCTATAAGAGCATCAGGGGCATTCGGCTGGTGTGTCCCATTAACACTAGAAAATATATGTTCTTTGGATTCAGCCGATAGAAATGACCACCGATTAGCAATCATGCCAGTAAAACCCTTTGTTGTCTCTACTGCAGCATCGCGAGGATTCTAGGATAGATTTGGACTAGAGACATCATATGGCCATAAAAGATCTTCAAGATATCTTTCATGGCTTGTGGTAGAGACGCCGTTGCAAATCAGCTTGCTCATTTAGCTCACCATCTGTGAAATGAGTGGGGAATGTCTGAAACTCACCCCACATGAATTGAGAACTAGGAACATCATAGAAAGTTGTGCGGTGACCATGCCATTGTTACTGGGGCTATTGCTGTTGTGATGTAGAAGCTTGTGCAGGATCTTCTTCTTCCATAAGCTCTGTTTTAACCCCTGAATTCATATAAAGAAGAGGACCAAAAGAGTTGGTGGAAGAAGTTTGAGGGGAACTAGGCAGAGATGGATAAGGAGACTCAAGGAGTGGCGGTGGAGAAGGAGGCGGCGACAAAGGTAAAGGAGGGGCTACTTCCTCAGGAGGAGGTGCTAAAGGCAAACGAGGAAATATTTCACTGGGAGGCTCATCCCTAGGGAAAGTCAATTTAGTGTCAAGATCACGATGCAGGGCATGATTGATTGGATGATTGTAGTCGAACCACTCGGTTATTTTGGGAGGAGAATCAACTACATTGTAAGGGGAGTCAACCATTTCCACATCAGGTAGATGGAGCCAAAACATGAAGGCAGGGGTGTCAGCCGGATGGAGAGAGTTATTTATAGGACTGGCCGATGAAGGAGGCAAAGCAGGGGGAAAGGAAGTATACATAGACTCACTAGAATAGGAAACAGTACCAGACTTGAGATTTTGTAATTCATCTAGAACAACATAAACATTTCTATCTAGCTTACCAACAGCCATCTAGAGATCATAAAGAGCAGTGTAGCAAGCATCAAGGTAGGCTTGTGTAGTGACGTTATGAGCATTACACCAATTCAGCTGTTGTTGCTCTACTGGAACATTATCATCAGTGATCGGAGCAAGAGCATACAGAGCGTGAACTGATTTCAAAGAACCATCCACAGATTCTACCTCAAAGCTGGAGGAGGTAGGCCATTTGACTGGCCGAAACATAAGCATAGGATGCAAGTGCTCAGAGGCAGTTACACTATCAAAATTGGAATGTATCTGTGGTGGATGATTTACCACTGTAGATCGTCTGTATTGGAGACTGGCATCAGTAGGAAACTTTGAAGCTGCAGTAAATGTAACCCAATCTTTGATTACTTCAATCTTCTTTGGTGGCATAGAATTGATGTATAGTTGTTGTGTCCTATTCTATAAGTAAGAAAGAAGATAGCTTCAGCCTCCACCTCTTGTGTCTCCCCTCTTGTGTTGTTGTAAAGGTTGTTGCAAACAAGACTCCTCCCTCTCTCCCACTTTCTTTTCATGGTATCATCGAGATCTTGGTTCATGGTCCATTCGTGGCGAGAAACTCAAGCAGCAAAGTAGAGGTCATGACATCCTGGTAAGAGGAACTACACCTCTTTTCATTCATACTTTGGGGAGGATTCTATGAAAGTACATAGTTATGAGTGCAAGGTGTGCTGTCTCACTGAGGCGACCTTTGGAACAAAGCTCGGGAGCATTACCTAGGTGAAAACTATTTGTTTAAAAGCCATTTCGGGCCTCGTTTTTGCATCGCAAGGTTGCAAGAGGCACTCGAAAGGAGTGGCCAATTTGGGATGTGTATGCAGGGATTTGCTATGTTGAGTGAAACAGACACAGAGATTTTGGTTTATGCCTTTGACGAAGAGACATTGAGAAGTGCAAAGCAGTGTTGGATGCCTTTCTATGCATAAATGTTGAGTGTGTGGTTGTTGATTACAATTGTCAATTGCATACCTACATTTTTCCCATCTATGCGACAGAAGATTGAGGTTGTAGAAACTGTGTCGTTTTCCTTTATGAGGTAGAATCTCTATTTTAGTAGTTGCTAGTTGCTAGTTGCAGTTAATTGAGATGGCATTTGAGACTCTCTCATAGATTGTGAGTGAGAAGCTGGACAAAAACAACTACTAGGCATGGAAGTTCAAAATTTCAAACTTGTTGATGGTTAAGGTCTATTGGGATTTCATCACAGGAGATGAATGGGAACATGTTCTTCCTGGTTCCCCCACCCCGGTGCAAGTGCAAGCTCTTAAGACCTAGCATGAGAGATCCAGAAAAGTTATGCACTGGCTTTCGATCAGTATTTCTGATCCTATGATTGTGCACATTCAGGATGCAAAGATGCCAAAGGAGGCATGGGACTCATTGTCCAAAATGTATAGCACAAATATGCAGGTACGAAATATGCAACTCAAACAGGGGTTGCAGAATGTACAAAGGGGGAATATGGACATCAATGACTACTCCATGAAGGCAAAGAAGTTGGCAGATTCACTTGCTTCTATTGGCACACCAATGGAAGATTATGACCTTGTGTCCGTGACCTTGAATGGTCTTGGTAAGGCATTTATTCGAGTCTGTGAGACATTTCCTAATTTTCATCAGTTGATTGCTCTTTTGATAAGTGAAGAGTAGAGGAATGGAACTAGCCCTTCAAGTGGAAATTCAAATGAGACTACCTTTTATTCAAAGGCAAGTAAAGGCAAAGGAAGAGGAAGAGGCACCCTGAAAGGGCACCTATAAACTTGGAGGAGGAAGGAGACCGAGAGCTATTCTTCAACCAGCCATGGGGAATCGAGGTTGGAAACCATACATCATTATAAATGGGCTATATCCCATAGCTGAATGTTTTAAGCTATTATAAGCAAACTCCAATATAGGAAGATACCCCAGGGGATTCACAAGAGGAAACTTATGATATCACGTGAGTGTACAATAGGGGGGTTTTTTTTAATGAGGCATAAGCTTATACATTAGGGGTGGGGGGCCTTTTATTTTTTCCCAATATTGAATTTAAGTTAGGGGGGCCATGCCATATTTAAGAGGGGGGGACATAGTATAGGCTACCTTGGATAACTAGTCCAAACAAGTTTGGTTTTGTGTATGGTTTTAAATAGTCATAGGGAAAGTAATCTAAATTTTCTTATTGTGTGATCTAAATGCTTGAGAAAGAACGTAGATTTAAGGAAAGGGGGGACATAATAGAATTTTGGTGGTATCTTATAAGCTTAAATAGGGGTGTTTTATCATCCTACATGGATCTTAAATAGGGGGTTTTCTTGAAGTTCATGCACGCAGGTGACGTCCCCCTTTCATGAAGGGTGAATCCCCCGGGGAAGATACTCTTCCCAATTAGTTTTCTTCTTACTTACATATGCATGAAGCATATCTTTAAGGACGGTTGACCCCTTCGGTTTGACCATCACTCTGTCGATGATCAGCTGAACTCATACTTAACTGAGTGTCCAATCTTTTCGCCAAAAATGGCTATTAAATTTTGCATCCAGATCACTTACTATGTTTGTTGGTAAACCATACAAGTGATAGATCTTTTCCACAAACAATTGTGCTGACTCATGAGTCTTCATGGTTGTCTTCATAGGAATAAACCTACACATTTTAGTCAACCTATCCATGACTACCCATACCGAATCATGGCCTCTATTCGTTCTAGGTAATCCGACCATAAAGTCCATAGAAATACTTTCCCACTTACCATCAGGAATTTCTTATGGACTTAGCAGGCCGATGTCCCCATACAAACCAGACCAATAGAATTGTCTTTTAGCTAATGCATAAGTCTTTTGTATTCCAAGGTGACCCGCAAACTAGCATGACATTCATAAAGAATTCGGTGCCTAACGTCTAAGTCCGATCACATACAAACTTTATCTTTATAGAGAAAGTAACTGCCCTCGATGGAAAAATGCTTCCATCGAGTCCTTTCATCGCTTATTAGCAACGTGTCCGAAATCCCAAACACAAGGTGAGACGTACCAATTTCTATAGCAATGCTCATCTCATCAGCGAGGCCAACTTCATTAGGTCTCTCCAAAGTAGGAGGTAAGGGTGAGGGATACCCTCCTTTTAATTGCATGCCACACTTGGGAATAATGTGGATCCGCTTCACACATATGCCTTAATGACTCCAACCAATCATTCTTAAATTGAGTAAAACTCAATTCATTAACCATGGGTGCACGACTCAAGTAGTCTGCAACCATATTATATCAAACCTTTTGATATCTTAATTGAAATTCAAAATCTTGAAGCATTTCATCCCATCGAGCTTTACGACCCTTCAATTCCTTTTGTGTAGATAGCTATTTGATACTCTCATGATCTAAGACTATCTTGAAGTGGGAGCCATACCAATAATGTCACCACTTCTTCAGAGCATGGATAATTGCATACAACTCCCTATCATAAGCTGAATAGTTATGTTGAGCACTATCCAACTTCTTACTTTCACTGGCTATTGGCCTTTCGCCTTGCAAAATAACGGCACCGACAACATCATTATTGGCATTCGTTTCCACCACAAATGGTAAATTTGGATCCACAACTTTTAATACATGAGCCATAGCAATTGCCACCATCGATGCTTCCCATGCCACGTCAACGTAACACAACACTCATGGGAAGCGTCGACATGTACGAAACTTCTGTGAAGTCTCGAGGGGTAACACATGAATGGTGTAAACTACTTTTTTAGAGCCTTTTCCTTTATTTTTATATGGACCTACTGAGTCCGACTTCCTTGCTTGCAACTTAGAACATTGGGCATGGTTATGCCCAATCTCCATATAGTTAAAACATATTTTTTCATTTTTAGCCTTTTCATCAAAGTCAACAAACTTCAAAAATTTACAAGGTCCCTTAGGCTTGTTGCCTTGACTGAACTTTTTTTGAGGTTCCTTACTTTTTTGGGGACCTCCATGAAATAGAGAACCGCCAGTTGCTCCTTGCGACTGTTGAGGGATAAACCCCTTGGTACGCTAGCCAATAGTATCATCATAAATCTATGCATACTTGATGGCTTCTTCCAACGTCATTGGTTCATTTTGCTTGACCTGCTTTTTATAGGCCGAGTCAAGACCGTGGATAAATCCATGTAACTTTTGGAATTCGTCTATGCTTGTAGGTTTTAATGTGACCTCATGGTAATTGGCAATGTACTGGATTAGTGGATGAGAACGCATCCGACACTGATCCCAAGCATCCCCATTATGCTTTAATTTATTCTTAGGCAATAACTCTTTTTTAAAGAGTGTCTCGAATCTCGCCCAAGTGAAGGGTGTCTGATGCAAAGCATGCAGATCCTGCCACTTTCACAAAAAAGTGGTCACTGCATCTTTGTTATGATCCTTCTCCTCACTATTAAAGGTAGGAGGTTTCAAATCCTTTAGGACCATAGTAGACTCATGAGATCTTCCCATGCCTGAAGGCATCCCAAGGGACACGAGTGTCATCATCCCAACCCCTTCATACTTTCTTTCAAACTGACCAGCAGGTATACCCAACATACATTGTATATCCAACAAGACCCACATAATAGCACCGCACTTGGACTCTAAATGGTTATGTCGTCATTTAACTCTTTGAAGTCTGACATACCAACTAGATTGTCATCAAGCAAATTAGATTCCCTTTCCAACTCATGCACAAGGTCCTCAGTTGGAGTGGAGGCCATAACCATATCACCATCACTACCCCCTTGGAAAGTAGGAGGAACCCCAAATCAATCATAGTTGTGGTCACAGGCATAGTAGGCTCCTCCATAATGAAAAGAGATGCAAAAAAGAAAAGAAAATAAATAAAAATGGTGAAACTGCAACACCTTGTAGGCTCTCTCGCAACTGTAGTCTGAAATCCGACTGTAAGAAATCGAAAGCTCCACAAACACAAGCTCTGCAATAGTATTTTGGAACCGCAATAGTCGATGTAAACTCCTATCCCACTCCAAGAAGCCAACAAGCAAGCTAACACTTGCTGTTTTTTTATGTTTGTAGCAACAAAGCAGCCTCGGGTAGCCCAAAAAGGGGCCAATACTCTCGGGGGGGTCACTCATCATATGTAACCCTATCACGTGAGTTCAACAAAAGGATATTTTTTATTTCTAAAATCTACAAAAATAAATATACATAAGGGACTATTTAAAATAGTTTTGGAAAAAATTTACAGATTTGTATAGAAAAGGGGTACATTTTAGAAATATGGCTTGAACAGACGTGGTATAGAGGGTTTATATATAGTGACCCCCCCGAGCCAATACTCCACATAAATAAAGGTTGATGATATAGCAAACCTACGGGGGGGTGGAAGAAGGCTTCGGACAGCAAAAAGGGGCAGCAAGAGGGCTTGCCCCATTGGATATGAGGAGGATACGTGTCTCCAAGAGATGGGCTCGATGTGAACTTAGATTGTCGAAATCAAGATTTTGACCTAGAATATTACAGATTTTGGATCTAATTTCTTCTACAAAGTTGTAGAGGACAATTGAAGCTTTCCAACGAATCAAAAAGTTTCTCAATCAAATTTTTGAGCCAAAATTTATGATCAAAATTGTAACAGTTGCTTTTTTGTAAAAACGACTTGCAAAAAATGGACGACCAGTAGCAGCAGAGGCAAAGGGGAAAGCTCACTCTCTGAAGATGGGTGACTTGTTCTAGTAAGCTATGGGAAGCAAGAAGGCAATGACTGAATGCTCTGATACTAGTGAAAGGGCCCCTATAGAAGCGAAGGAGGAAGAAGACCGAGAGCTGTTGTTCACCACCAAGCCATGCCACCACATCGACTGAACTAGCCATTTGTGGACCCCTTTTGCTAATTTGAGTTAAAGATCCACCTTTGGCTAGTAATCACCCTTGATTTGTGTGTGTGCACACTACCTTAGTGTCCACGACCCCTTGTGTCCAAAGTTAGCAAGTCTAACTCATGATGACCCCACTACAACTAATGGACACCCACGTAATAACTTGATGACCATAGTCCATTTATGTGCCCATCATCGGTCATGCTCTCACTTGAATCCTGGAATTACCGTTGTGGTAACACATCTGTTCAAGTGGACGAACACACAAGAGTTTTGGGCAGAACACACAAGAGTTTTTCCTAACAAAAAAAATGTTTGTAGGAAGCGGATACGGAGGAAGTCATACATTACTCATCTTGTGCATCTCCTTGAGATCCCCTAGGTGAGCACTTTTGAGGTAATGAATGCTACTTATTTGTATATTACGTGGTTATTTGTGGATAAGCTAGTTCATGAACTACTTAGGTGTGAACTATTCAGGTAGCTATATGTGCATTAGGCAGTGAGTTGTTGGCTGGTTGTCCATCATCTACATGTACACTAGTTAGCTAGCTAACTATGCATCTGATACTTGTACACTAGCTAGCTAGTGTTAGAATATGGGCCTACACCCCTTAGTAACCCCTTGTGGCTTGGTTGATTAATGTGTTAATGAAGGGCTCTTGGTTCGGGCTGACACGTGTATTTGGCAAGAAAGTAATCCCATAAGCAAAGGGATAATCTCATGTACCTTGAATATAATAAGGAATTCAACCCTCTCTCTCTAATCCCTCCCAAGACTTTTTGGGAGGAGAGAGAGGCTTCTTGTACGTGGCTATGGGATGGGGTTTTGCACCCCGCACCCGGCATGTTTCTCGAGGTGACACGTAGCATTTGCTGCGTGTCCCTCCAACAGCTAGCTATTTGTGCATCAACTAGTTTTGTGCGATCTTCTTACCTACTTAGTTGCATTGTGATATCAGATATAGTAGCTAATATTACTAGCTAATATTGCACTAGTTAGTTGTGACAAGAGTTCAAGAACTAATTGCATCGCAACCAGCAGTTAGCTCGACTTAGGTGTTCAGTACTAGTCAGGTGTTCTGCCTAGTGTTTAGGGTTTAGGGTTTAGGGTTTACAATTTTAGAAAAATAAGAAAAGTCTGTAGCAGTGAAGTGTGAGTGATTGGCTAGCTATGGTAGCAAAACGATAGATGCAGCAACAAAAAAAGGAAAACATCGAATTTTCGGGGGCCGGTTACATGCTTAAAACTGTGTCTAAAAAACTGTGTGAAGACTGTGCTTGTGAAGTGTGCAAAGGTGCTTAAAGTGCTAAGAATACATGAGTAAGGTAGAATACTCAAGTATTAAACACAAAACTAAGCAACCAAAATCTCATGGACAAAAAGATGGCCAAGAGCACACACTGTACATGAACAAATTGATGTTCAAGTACTAAACATTCAAGCAAGCACGAAAACAGTACATGAGCAAACAAGTTGCACAAGTACTCACACACAAGAGCAGTACATGAGCAACAAAGTTGCACAAGTACCTCACACAAAGACACAAAGACACAAGAGAGACAAAAAGAGATAGAAAACCCTCTTTGTATTACAAATGGGTGCTTTGTTCCAAACTAGCTTCACTTGATATTTTCAAGCTCATTAGTGGAACACCCAAAATGTGAGCATACAAATGAGAGAAGATCTCCCTTTATAGTTTTTGGGGGTGTTTTTGGTGTTTTTGAATTTTTGTGATGTGGTGGAAGACAAGATATATCTACTAAGCATGAAAAAAAAATGAAAACATAAGATTCTTTGGGCATTTTTGCCCCCTTTTCCCCCTTTCTTCCATCAAGAATCCTACTCTAATCTTTTTGGGTGGTTTTCATTGGTATTCGACTACTCTAATGCCTTAGCAACTACTATACCCTTGCCTATGCAAGACCCTAACACGTTTCATTGCCGACAACCTTTCTAAACTTCACTTTTTCTCAATTTTCCTATATTTTTCTCTCTCAACCTCTCCACTACTAGCTCCGAAAAGCTCCTTTTGGAGCTAGGCAATGGGTAATAAAGAAGGAAAAAGCATATGAAGAGAAACATGCATCTAATCCCTGGCAATGCTGCAAATAATGTTACACTCAGGCCACCTACCTTGAGCTAACATGTCGTGGGGAAAGAGATGCTATGTCGTCGAGGTGCTCAAGGCCCCAAACCGCCGCTCACCATAGTCTATGCGTGCCTTCGTAGTGCTCCGATCCATGGGTGTCACGCCCATGGCCTTCGGAATATCTCTCTCTCTTTGCTCTGCAAGAAGGGAAAGGGGGTGGGAGGGGTGATGAGAGGATACGTAAGAGTGTCGTGAAGGGGGAATGGGTAATGCATAGTATGTAGCAATAACAAGGAGGCAAGTATGGAAGCAAGCAACCAAGAACACAACACAACACAACACAAGGGAGTGGAGGGAACTTGTATTCCTTGCAATAGAGAATGAAGACCAAAGTCAAAAGACTTGTCTTTTATACATGACCTTTTCCAAAGGGAGGTCCAACCCTAATTTCCCCTACTAGACCTAATTCTCTAGAATGGTCCAAAATGACCTAAACTGAGATCTGATTGGTGCAGCCTCTTCCTAGTAGTGTCGGGAACATCATACAAGGCTTCTCTACTTCCTCTCCTTACATTTCAATTAAATAGATTCCACTATATACAATAAATGATACATTTTTGCATATGTACAAAATAATAGTGCAAAATGTAGGCGGGGCCCACTGGCTCTATTAACCCTATTATAAATGGTTAACAGATCTTGAGAAGGAAGTACATGATGTCGATATAATTCTACATGATGCTATATTGATTTTCTATGTTCTTATTGGGTTTATGCCAATTCAATAGGCATACATCTATGGAGATGCCATATTTCAACCTATCCATAGGATACCTAGCTCTGGTAGACCTATGCAAAATAGGCTCACTTCCAGGTGCTCTCAAAACATCCCTGGTCTTCCTTACTCCAGGTGTAACAATAGAAGGAATACCCAACTCATCATCAATGCTCTATTTTAAGCCACTAGAGTCACCATCCACATAAGAGTGACCTGCATTCACATCAAACATGGGCTGATCTACCTTCTCTTTTCCTTTTTGTGATACCTGCATACCAGTATCTGCATTGCTTCTTTGAGGAGATTCTCCTAATCTCAATCTGCCTGTTTATGGCGAAGTATGTGAACCACTACTAGAGGACACTACAGGTCCACTAATATTTTGTGATTGCTACTGTGAATTCTGTGCAACATTACCATTTTGTGCATCTACATCATCAATTACATTTACTGGTTTATACCAATTGCTCATCTCATAAAAAACATCTCTGCTCACTGTAAACTTATGAGTAGAAGGGTTATAGCATCTATGCCCTTTCTGCTGCAGAGAATAACCAATAAAGATGTACTTCTCAGCTTTTGGATCCAACTTTTGCCTCAACTCATCTGGCACATGAACATAGGCAATGTAACAAAAAAATTTCAAATGAGAAATATCTGGTTTCCTACCAATATACATCTCCTCTGGCGTCATGCCATGTATTGCTGCAGTGGGAGTCTTGTTCATTATGTAAACTGCTGTAGCAACTGCTTCAGCCCAATAATATTCTGGTATGTCTTTTTCATTTAATATGGCCCGAGGTACCTCTCCAATATGCCTATTTTTCCTTTAACACTTATTTCATTAATTTTGGACTTGTCAATGTACAAATTCATTTTTACATATACTTTTGGACTAGTTTTCAAATAAAATTTAAGAAAAACCCAATCTTCAAAGCACATATAAAAACATAAAAACAAGCATTTTTTTATATATTTTTTAAGGACATGAAACTAAAATTATAAAATTTAACGCAGCCTAGATAAGTTACATGAAAAAATAAGATTCGGTTGTAAACTCTCTTAATATTTAATGGTGTTAATAAACACCTTCAAAAGTTAAGCCTGAGATAAGTTACACAAAAAAGAGTGGTTCAAAAGAGTGGTTCAATAAAATTTATATTTTCAAAAACTAATTTACTTACAACTCATAAGAATTGAACATTCACATTAATAAGAAGTTAAAATCTTAATAAATTTGAATTTAAATAATAAAAACTATAAAGTAGTTTAACTTAAAGTTTAACTTAAACTTTATGAAAAAATAACGTAAAATAAAGAAAATAAGACTTAAAATTAAAAATTTAATATTTACCTAGAAGAATATATTAATTCTCCCTAAAAAGAAATAAATTAAAGTAATAATAACGAATGTGAGTTAAACTACACTTAAAATTTTAATTTAAAATGTAATAAAATTAAAATTATACTTTTTATATTCCAAAACAAAATGCATTATAGTCTAAATTAAACTAGTAAATTGAAAATGAAAGTGAAACTCATTTTAAATTCAAAAACAAAGAAAATTTTAAAATTCAAGTTTCTACAAGTTTTGCTTTTAGCATACATTTGTCTTTTCACATCCACGCGTTTGTCTTTTCAAACACAAGGTTGTCTTTTATCACAATTTTCAAGTTTTCACACGTTTATCTTTTCAAACACAAGGATTCATAGTTTAAAAAAAGGCGGGAAATTTGAAATTCAAGTTTCCAGATGTTTCTCTTTTCAAACACCAAGGTTTATAGTTTTGTTTGTTTAAGTTTCGACTAAATCACACACCAATCTCCTCTAATATGCCTCATTGATTGTAGCTCCCAAATTCTTCCATCAAAACATCTCTCCTTTATCTCTTCTTGATCGTCGCCCACTCATTTTTTCTCCTCATTGGTAAGATTTTCTATCTCGATCGTACTTTCTCTTGTGCCCTTCCTCTCTAAATTTTCATCAAACACCAAGGTTTATAGTTTTTTTTGTTTAAGTTTCGACTAAATCACACACCAATCTCCTCTCATATGCCTCATTGATCGTAGCTCCCAAATTCTTCCATCAAAACATCTCTCCTTTATCTTTTCTCGATCGTCGCCCACTCATTTCTCCTCTTCATTGGTAAGATTTTCTATCTCGATCGTACTTTCTCTTGTGTCCTCCCTCTCTAAATTTTGTCCATCTCTTTCACTCTTCTCTCTCTCTCTTTCCTCTTCGCTCTAGTCTACGTTTCCTCTCATCTTAGTCTACTCTCTCCCCTCCTCTTCATTTCCCCTCTCTCTCTCTCTCTCCCACTCTCTCCTCACCTTTTCTCTCTCTCTCTCTCTCGCTTGTGCTCCCCACTCTCTCTCTCACTTGTTGCGGCCTCCCCCCTCTCTCTCTCTCCCCTCCCTCTCTCTCTCTCTCTCCCCTCCCCTCTCTCTCTCTCCCCCCCTCTCTCCCTCTCGCTGTCGCGATAGCGGCCTCCCCCCCTCTCTCTCTCTCCCTCTCTCTCTCTCTCCCCCCCTCCCTCTCTTTCGCTGCCGTGACAATGGCCCCCCCTCTCTCTCTCTATCCCCCCTCTCTCTCGCTGCCGTGCCTCCCCCCCCTTCTCTCTCCCCCCCTTCTCTCTCGCTGCCGTGGTAGCGGCCCCCCCCTCTCTCTCTCTCCCTCCCCCTCCCCCTTCTCTCTCCCCCCCTCCTCTCTCGCTGCCGCGGCAGTGGCCCCCCCTCCCCTTCTCTCTCTGCCACCCCCCTCCTCTCCCACCCCCTTCTCTCTCTCTCCCCCCCTTCTCTCTCGTTGCTGTGGCAGCAGCCCCCCCTTCTCTCTCTCTCCCTCCCCCTCTCTCTCGCTGCCGTGCCCCCCCTCTCTCTCTCCCCCCCTCCTCTCTCGCTGCCGCGGCAGCGGCCCCCCCCTCTCCCTCTCTCCCCCCCTCCCTCTCTCCCCCCCCTCTCTCCGCTGCCGTGATAGCGGGCTCCCCCCTCTCTCTCTCTCCTCCCCCCCTTTCTCTCCCCCCCCTCCTCTCTCGTTGCCGCGGCAGCAGCCCCCCCCTCTCTCTCTCCCCTCCCCTCCCCTCCCTCTCTCCCCCCCCCTCCCTCTCCCCCCCCTCTCTCCGTTTCCGCGGCAGCGGCCTCCCCCCCTCTCTCTCTCTCCTCCCCCCCTTTCTCTCCCCCCCCTCCTCTCTCGCTGCCGCAGTAGCGGCCCCCCCCTCTCTCTCTCCCCTGCCCTCCCCTGCCTCTCTCCCCCCCCCTCTCTCTCCCCCCCCTCTCTCCGCTGCCGCGGTAGCGGCCTCCCCCCCCTCTCTCTCTCTCCTCCCCCCCTTTCTCCCCCCCCTCCTCTCTCGCTGCCGCGGCAGCGGCCCCCCCCCTCTCTCTCTCTCTCCCTCCCCCTCTCTCTCACTGCCGCATCCCCTCCTTCTCTCTCTCCCCCCCTCTCTCGCTGCCGTGGTAGCGGCCCCCCCTCTCTCTCTCCCCTCCCCTCCCCTCCCTCTCCCCCCTCTCTCTCTCTCCCCCCCTCTCTCTCACTACCCCCCTTCTCTCTCTCCCCCCCCTCCTCTCTCACTGCCGCGGCAGCGGCCCCTCTCTCTCTCTCCCTCCCCTCTCTCTCGTTGCCGCGCCCCCCCTTCTCTCTCTACCCCCCTCCTCTCTCGCTGCCGCGGCAGCCCCCCCTCCTCCCTCTCCCCCCCCCTCCTCTCTCGCTGCCGCGGCAGTGCCCCCCCCTCTCTCTTCCCTCTCCCCCCCTCCCTCTCTCGCTGCCACGGCAGCGGCCCCCCCTCTCTCTCTCCCCTCCCCTCCCCTCGCTCTCCCCCCTCTCTCTCTCTCCCCCCCTCTCTCTCGCTACCCCCCTTCTCTCTCTCCCCCCCCTCCTCTCTCGCTGCAGTAGCAGCGGCCCTCCCTCTCTCTCTCTCCCTCCCCTCTCTCTCGCTGTCGCGCCCCCCCTCCTCTCTCTCCCCCCTCCTCTCTCGCTGTCGTGGCAGCGGCCCCCCCTCTCTCTTCTCTCTCCCCCCCTCTCTCCGCTGCCGCGGCAGCGGCCTCCCCCCCTCTCTCTCTCTCCCCCTCTCTCGCGCTACCGCGCCCCCCCTTCTCTCTCTCCTCCCCCTTTCCTCTCTCGCTGCCGCGGCAGCGACCCCCCCTTCTCTCTCTCTCCCCCCTCCTCTCTCGCTGTAGCGGCAGCGGCCCTCTCCCTCCCCCTCTCTCTCGCTGCTGCGCCCCCTCCCCTTCTCTCTCCCCCCCCCTCTCTCGCTGCAGTGACAGCGGCCCCCCCTCTCTCTCTCCCCTCCCCTCCCCTCCCTCTCCCCCTCCCCCCCTCTCTCTGCTGCCGCGGTAGCGGCCTCCCCCCCCTTTCTCTCGCTGCCCCCCCTTCTCTCTCTGCCCCCCTCCTCCTCTCTCGCTGCCGCGGCAGCGGCCCCCCCTCTCTCTCTCTCTCCCTCCCCCTCTCTCTCGTTGCCGTGCCCCCCCCTTCTCTCTCTCCCCCCCCTCCTCTCTCACTGCTGCCTCTCTCTCTCCCCTCCCCTCCCCTCCCTCCCCCCCCCCTCTCCCCCCCTCTCTCTCTCTCCCCCCCTCGCCGCTTCCCCCCTCTCTCCCCTCTCTTCCCCCCCCTCCCCCTTCTCTCTCCCCTCCCTTTCTCTCCCCTCTCTTTCCCCCCCTTCTCTCCTCTCTCTCCCTCTCTTTCTCTCTCTCTCTTTTGCTGCCGAGGCAGCAAGACTCTCTCTCTTATAATCTCTCTCTAAAATTCTTTCCTTCACTTTTCTCTCTCTAAGTTCTCTCTCTATAATAAAATTTCAAAGCATACAAATTTTAAAAAAAGTACCTGGAGAAAAGTTGAAATCTATGCTTGTGCTTGCTTTTGCTCTTCCTCCTCTTTTTGCTTCTCCTCTTGCTCTTCCTTGTTGAAATGAGAGAAACAATGAGAGAAGGAGAGTATATATAAGAAAAACTAGGGTTTTAAGTGCTTCTCTCTCATTGGTCCTTCTATAACATTATCTCCTCTCCCATTGGCCTCTCTATTAGATTATCTTCTCTCTCTCTCCCACCCACTCCCACTCCCACCCCCATCCTCCCACCCCTCCTCCCCCATTCTCACTCCCACGCCCACGCCCATTCTTTCATCTTCCCCATTCCCACTCCCTCTCCCACTCCCATCCTCCCACCCCACCCCTCCCACTCCCACCCTCACCCCACCCCCACCTCCCCCATTCCCACTCCCACTCCCACTCCCATTCTCCCACCCACTCCCATCCTCCCACCTCCACCTCTCACTCCCACTCCCATCCTCCCACCCCCACCCCTCCCCCCCCATTCCCACTCCCATTCCCACTCCCACTCCCATTCTCCCACCCTTATCCTCCCACCTCACCCCTCCCACTCCCATCCTCCCACTCCCTCTCCCACTCCCACTCCCATTTTCCCACCCCCCCACCTCCCCCATTCCCACTCCCTCTCGCACTCCCACTCCCATTTTCCCACCCCCCCCACCTCCCCCATTCCCACTCCCTCCCCCATCCTCCCACCCCACCCCTCCCACTTCCACCCCCACCTCCCCCATCCCACTCCCATCCTCCCACCTCACCCCTCCCACTTCCACCCCCACCTCCCCCATTCCCACTCCCTCTCCCACTCCCATCCTCCCACTCCCACTCCCCACCCCTCCCACTCCCACTCCCATCCTCCCACCCTCACCCCACCCCCACCTCCCCCATTCCCACTCCCTCTCCCACTCCCACTCCCATTCTCCCACCCCCACCCCCACCTCCCCCATTCCCACTCCCACTCCCATTCTCCCACCCCCACCCCCACCCCCACCCCCACCTCCCCCATTCCCACTCCCTCTCCCACTCCCACTCCCATCCTCCCATCCCCACCCCCACCCCCACCGCCCCCATTCCCACTCCCTCTCCCACTCTCCCTTTCTCCCACTACCACCCTCCCACACTCCCTTTCTCCACTTTCCCACTCTCCCTTTCTCCCACTACCACCCTCCCAACTATCAATTCCACTATTACTTATGAATTCTAATTAAAACTATTACTTAAATAAATGATATTACTTGAAAACACTCATAGGATTTAAGGTTTAGGATTTCGTGGTTTGGGTTTAGGATTTGGGGTTTGGTGAGTTAGGGTTTAGGGTTTAGGGTTTGTGAGTTAAGAATTAGGGTTTGTGAGTTAGGGTTAGGGTTTAGGGTTTGTGAGTTAGGGTTTAGGGTTTGGTGGTTTGGATTTAGGGTTTGGGCGGTAGGGTTTAGGGTTTAGGGTTTAAGATTTGGGAGTTAGGGTTTAGGGTTCAAGGTTTGAGGGTTAGGGTTTGGGGGTTAGGGTTTAGAGTTTGGTGGTTTGGGTTTAGGGGGTAGGGTTTAGGGTTTAGGGTTTGGGGGCTAGGGTTTAGGATTTAGGGTTTAGGGTTAAGGGTTTGGGGGTTAGGGTTAGGGTTTAGGGTTTGGGGGTTAGGGTTTAGGGTTTGGGAGTTAGAGTTTAAGGTTTAGGGTTTAGGGTTTGGGGTTTAGGGTTTAGGGTTTAGGGTTTAGGGTTTGGGAGCTAGGGTTTAGGGTTTAGGGTTTAGGAGATAGGGTTTAGGGTTTGGGGGTTAGGGTTAAGGGTTTAAGGTTTAGGATTTAGGGTTTAGAGTTTAGGGTTTGGGGGTTAGGGTTAAGGGTTTAGGGTTTAGGGTTTAGGGTTTAGGAGTTAGGGTTTATGGTTTAGGGTTTAGGGTTTGGGAGTTAGGGTTTAGGGTTTAGGGGTTAGGTTTAGGGTTTAGGGTTTGGGGGTTAGGGTTAAGGGTTTAGGGTTTAGGGTTTAAGAGTTAGGGTTTAGGGTTTAGGGTTTGGGAGTTAGGGTTTAGGGTTTGGGAGTTCGAGTTTAGGGTTTGGGGTTTAGGGTTTGGGAGATAGGGTTTGGTGTTTGGGGGTTAGGGTTTAGGGTTTAGGGTTTAGGGGTTAGGGTCTAGGGTTTAGGGTTTAGGGTTTAGGAGTTAGGGTTTAGGGTTTAGGATTTAGGGTTGTTATTGGTTAGGGTTGAGGGTTAAGGGTTTAGGGTTTAGGGTTGTTTTGGTTTACGGTTTAGGGTTTAGGGTTTAGGGTTGTTATTGGTTTACGGTTGTTATTGGTTAGTGTCTAATTAAATTTTCAAACAAGTTCTAGATTTTTAAATCATTAATAAAGTAGATTATTGAGAAGAGACTAATGTTCTTTATAATGGTTATTACAGCTTGTTTGCAAAGGAAACTCACAAAGGAGATGGCTACAAAATTTATTCCGGGGATGGAGGTGATTTTATGTTGCAAAAGAGAAGTAGTTGCATTTGCTACAATCCATGAAAGTGATCCAAATTCTATTTGTCACTTTAGAAGACTTGGCGAAGATAAGGTGGCGGTTATCGTATCAAGGATTCTTAGTGCACATGTTGAGCTAAAGCATAAGTGGGGGATATGGAAATCCTTGGAGATGTTATGTCCTATAATACTTCCAACAAAGCATTTATTGCATGGGATAGAGATGAGACTTATCCAACACATGTCATCAGGAATACAAAGTGCATATCTTTGGATTTTAGAGTGGGAGATATTTTACAAATGTTATCATTTGCAAATAAGTATGTAGCAGAAGGTCAAGTCTTGGGATTTGAACAAGTTGAACACTGGACATTTGCGCAGATGAGAATTCAAAAAGTTACTGATGATGGTATGGATGATAACTCAATGTCATTGGATGGTCCCTACTATGAGGTAGGTAAGGATTTGAGATGGAGCATGCAATTTTTAAAGATTGGAAAGACTCGGCATGTGGTTTTTAATGATAAACATAATGTATACTACAATATCAAAGAATTGAAAGAATATGCCAATGTACCAAGCTCTATTCCTTCAGAGATGGATGATTCCAATGCACTCAACTATAGCACTGACGTCTTATCAGAAGTCGATGAGTTCATTGGTACCGAGAAAGAAAAATATTTCACAAGTGATGCCTTATCCGGGGTGGATGAGTTCATGCACATTGAGAACTTGGGCAAAGATGTCAAAAGTGTTATATTTTCAAGCATGGATGGCTTCATGGATACTGATAAAGTTCTTGGAGTCAAAGCAAGTAACTATGGAATTATGGAAATCATGCACGATAGTATAATGAGTGATGTTCTCTCTGGAGTAGAGGAGTTTCAAGACTATGGAGTTATGAAATCCATAGAAAGTGCATCAATGGGCGATGTTCTCTCAGGAATAGATGAGTTTGAAGATCATTCTGGACACTCTATCACCACTGACTATGGAGTTATGAAATCCATAGAAAGTGCATCAATGAGTGATGTTCTCTCAGGAATAGATGAGTTTGAAGATCATTCGGGACACTCTAATGCCATTGTGACAAGTGGTTCTACGATTGTATCAAAAGTAGGGATGAGATCAACAAAGGACTATTCGGTGTTTGACTTTGATTGTGAACTTGTAAATGTTACAAATGGTTTGACGAATGTATCAAAAGCAAGGATGACATCAACAAAGGAATATTCAGTATTTGACTGTCAGAGTGATAAGATCAAGGATGCAACATCTCATGAAAACAATGTGACAAATAAATCTTACAAGGAGAACTACACAAATCCAAATAAGAATGTACAGAAGGTCCCAAAACAGACATACAGATGCATGAAAAGACAACGAGTGCAGGCAGATCCAGAAAAGCAACCAAAGAGAATAAGAGTAATGAATGAAGATGTTATGCTAAAAGCAATGCGATCTACATGCTGTAAGCATACATGTATGCGATCCATTAACTTACATGACATCAAGGGTTGTAGAGAACATGTCTGGCAAAGGAAAGGAAGCAGAAGAAATGAATACCTACTCACGAGATTGTCTTGCTTTCTTGTAAATGATAAGAGAAGGCGAAGTTCAGGACATCAAATAAGGCCTCTTATAAATGGAAAAAGTATATGCAATAATGCATATCGCATTATTACAGGATTATCACATGGCACATATTGGAATTTGGCTAATAAAGCAAAGTATGGAGTTAAATTTAACATTCATGGAAACATAGGAAGGCCCAGAACAAGAGCCTCAACGATTGCGGCAACAGCAATTTTGAAAGATTACATTTATGAAAATGCTTTACCGCAACCCCACCTATCAGAAATGCATCTTCCGATAGGTTTGACCAAAAAAGAAGTATTTAACTCTATTAGAGAAACACAGAGGCAAAGAGGGCATGCACCGGCATCTTTTCATACTTTGTATACTCTTTGGAAAAAAAGCTTTGGACATGTTAAAATCCCAAAGAGGCAAAAAATGTCAAAGTGCAACGTCTGTGATGATCTAAAGCGAGCACTTGAGAGTGCAACATCTCCAGAACAAAAAGAAGCTTACAAAAGAAAGAGAGAATTTCATCATGGACTTGTTCGACATTCTAGAATAAAATATGCATTTTGGAAGGAGCAAGCTATTTCTCACCCAAATGAGTACATGTGCATTATTGTTGATGGTATGGATCAAAATACAACAACATTACCTCGATTCGTTAACACTCCACCTAAGCTACAAGGCAAATACTTTTTAAAGACACATCTATGTGGAGTGTTAGTGCACGGGTTTAAGTTTTTTGCAGACATATGGATTGATTCCTTGCATCTACACGATAGCAATCAAGTTGTAACATCTGTTATGAAGGCAATTCACAATGTACATGCAGAAAAAGGTCGCCTACCAGCAACTTTGAGAGTACAAGTAGACAATTGCGGACGAGAGAATAAGAATGTACTCTTCTTTGCATTTTGCTCAATGCTAATCGCTCATAGAATCTTCAATGAGATTGAAGTTGGGTTTTTGTTGGTTGGGCACACACATGAGGATATCGATCAAGTATTTAGCACAGTTTCAAGAGAACTAAAACACAAGGACATGGAGACAATGGATGACTTCATAAGAAAATGTGGGAGGCAAGTTGGTGGCCGTAAGGAAGGAACAATATGCTCAATGGTTGAGAGGATGTATGATTGGAAGAGCTCTATTCTACCTTTCATACAAAAAGGTGGTGATGCCCTGATTGGTCATAGCGCTCCACACTATTTTCGATTTTTCTTAAAGGATGAAAAACCAGTGATGCAATGGCAACACTATTCTCTTGATACAAAATGGGAACCTGAAGAACCTTACTCTCTCTTAACTTCAATCCCGAGCAAAGAAATGCATCCAACATGGGCTCCTATAAAGGAATTGAGCGAGAAATCCAAAGGTGAAATAGAAGGCTTAAAAGCTTTTATTGCATACAAAGAGGAAATGCTCCGGAGATCTCCTGATTGGAAGCCCTCTTGGAAGGAACACACTACTGTTGTAATTAGCAAGACCTACCAATTGATAAAGGACCTTGCAAAAATGCGAGAAGATGATATTAAGGCAGAACGGCATTTACTTTGGCCAAATGTTGGTAATGACTTGCGTCCAGCATGTGGTCTCTTTGAAAATGAGTTTGAATCGTTGCTCCCACGTCCATATTGTGGACCCAAGAAGAGAGAGTTTATGCCACAAATAGACATAGATGTCCATTGTTTTGTTGCAGTTCGACCATCAGATGATGAACATGAGAACGTGAAGTTTTGGGTTGCGAAAGTAGTTGACATGAGCATGGATGACTGGGGGAGAGCTACAACATTTACAGCGGTATGGTATGAGCCAAGGGGCAGGAAGGAGAACCAAGATAACAGTACATTGTATAGTAGTTGTTTGAAAAAAGGAATGGGTCCCAAACCATGAAGCAATTTCAAGACTTTCCACAGAGACAGTCATAGTATCCTAGAAATCAAGGTCAAAGAAAACAAAGAAGAACATGGGGTATGATGTAGAAGACAATAAAATTACTGCAACCAATTATTACGCACATTACAGAGTTCACAAAGATGCTCGCCCGGGAGGAAGTAGAAGGAGATAGCGCAAATGAAGAATGCCCATGATAACACCATTCAAATATCGAGAAAGAGTGAAGGTGGTGGTGGTTGTCAGATGAGAGTGAATGAAGATGGCACCCAAGCGACAAGTGACGACAGAAAGGACATTCTGAACAAGCAAATGTTTGGATCGCTCATTTCTGTGATCATGATAGAAAAGGACATTCAAACAAGAAAATGTTTGGATCGCCCATTTGTACTAAACTCATTGCAAAGGAAAAATTAAATTATTGAAAAGGCCACAGGAGATCCTTTGTACAAAGACTCATCCAGAGCAATATTTGTTGTAAAACTTATGACATGATAATGTAAAATTGCAAGCATAGCTATTGCTATTTTTTGGAGTACAAAAGAGGCTTCCATCATGTCTCATGTGTATATAAACCTTTTAATTTCTTGAATATTCAAGAGTGTTATAGTTTTCTGCATTGAAAGTAAATAGAGTCTTACAGGTCTCTTATGTATACATTTTTAAAATGTTGTGAATCCTCAATAGCATGGTTTTTCATAGATTTAAACTAATAACTCGGATTTTTTATTTTAAGAATATGATTCTTATAAACAAGAAATACAAATTTAGGATTTAATAGTAGTTTTTGCATTATTTGTACAACATTGTAGAGAGATATTTTGAAATGTCTTATGTGAAAATGATAGTGCCAGAAAGTAAACTTTTGATTCTCGAATGACAGTTTTATAAAGTAAACTTTTCATTTGGGAAGGATTTTAAGGAATAGTCCAAAAGTAGACATATGAGTCCAAAATTAATGAAGTAAGTGTTCTTTCTACAAGTCCATTTTGTTGTGGGGTATGACTGCATGAATATTGCTGCTATACGCCTACTCTTGCAGGAACCTTGCAAACTCATTTGAGAGATACTCTCCCCCTCCATTTGACCTTAGGCATTTTATTTGCAGGCTTGTTTCTTTTTCAACCATAGCTTTAAAAGCTTTGAAATGCCCAAATGTTTCACTTTTCTTTTTCATAAAATACACCCAAACTTTTCTACTATAGTCATCAATAAAAGCTCGGGGGGGTCACTATGTATAAACCCTCTATATCACATGCGTTCATGGCCTATTTGTAAAATCCCTTATCTATAAATTTTTCATTAATAAAATGTACCCCTTTTTTATACAAATCTGTAAAATTTTCCCAAAACTATTTTAAATAGTCCCTTATGTATATTTATTTCTGTAAATTTTGGAAATAAAAAATATCCTTCTATTGAACTCACGTGATAGGATTACATATGATGAGTGACCCCCCCGAGAATAAAAGTGACAAAATAATGACAGCCTCCAATAGATCCAGCGTTAGTAGTCCACACGTCAGAAAGGATTAATTCCAATGGCTTCTTACTCTCCTGAACAGTCTAGGAAATGGTTTCCTTGCCTGTTTTCCAAATTGACAGGCTTCACGTACCTTATGCATTTCTGCAACCTTGAATTTAGGCAATCCTGCAACAATATTTTGGGCCTGCATTGATTTAAGTCACTGTACATTAACATGACCAATGCGTTTATGCCAAATATCAATATCTGCAACTACACCGGTCCCATGTGCAAACATTGCTGCACTCAATTCAGGCATGTCCGCATCCAACGTAAACATCCTGCCCTTCTTCTTTCCTTTGGCTATCAAGCGACCGTTATTTTTCATATCCTCAACAAAGCATCCATGAGGATTAAATCTGACCTGCAAGCCCTGCTCAACCATTTAACCAATAGAAACCAGGTTCTTGGTGATATTCGGGACATGAAATACATCAGACAGGTATTTCTTTTTCCCATCTTGCATAGACAAAGAAATTTTACCAATCTGCACAATAGGATGTGCAATATCATCACCAGTCTCCACAAATCCTGGTCTTTCCATTTTCCTTGCATCCTGCATCCATTCTGCATGACCTCTCATGTGGTTTGACGCACCTGAGTCAACATACCACACATCATTGCTTTCTTCTACACTTGTCACAGAATTGGTCATGTGCTGCATCATAAACAGATGCTCATTTCTGTCATCACCATGTCTACTAGAAGATGCATAATTCCCTTGCTGCAATTTTCCATTCATGATGTCATTCTGCTTTTTATAGCAGTCTTTAGCCATATGACCCATTTTACCACAGTAGTAGCATTCAACATTGTTGTTTGCATTTTGGCCTCTCTGCCATCCACCACGACCTCTTTGGCTCCCCCTACCTCTAGAGTTACCACATCCTCCTCCATAGGACTGGTTTTCTTGAGTTTGCTGCATATTTTGATTTCTACCAGATCGGCCTGCTCTACCTCTGCCTCTACCTCTTCCAGCATTTGAGTAGAAGATAGTTTCTTTTGAAGTTCCTCCTGAAGTAGATGCACCACCATTTCTCTGCTCTTCAGAAATTAGAAGAGCAAACAACTCCTCAAAATCAGGAAATATTTCACGGACGGCAATGGATCTCTGGAATTGTGCATAATCCTTTCCTAGACCATTCAAGGTCACAGAAACTAAATCATCATCTTCCACTAGTGACCCAATGGAAGCAAGTGCATTTGCAATTTTCTTCACCTTCATGTGGTAGTCATTGATGCTCATATTTTCTCTCTGCACATTGTGCAACTCCTGCTTGAGCTGCATTTTCCTGGCTTGCGTATTTCTGCTGTACATTTTTGCCAAAGTATCCCATGCCTCCTTTAGCGTACTTGCATCCTGAATATGCACAATCATAGAATCTGAAATACTGATAGATAGCCAGTACATAACTTTTCTAGCTCTCTCATGCCATCCTTTAAATGCCTGCATTTCATGTTGATTGGGAACATTAGGAAGAATTGGTTCTTCTTCATTTCCTGTAATGAAGTCCCAATAGCCTTTTCCCATAAGGAAATTCGTCATTCTAAACTTCCATTCTTGGAAGTTGTTCTTGTCAAGCTTTTCATTGACAATCTCTGAAAGAGAATTAGACGCCATTACAGAACACTTCAAAATATTCTATCACTGCAAAAAACACAGCTTCCGCCTCACAAGGGCAAATTTGCAAAACTGACAAAAGTGCTATTTGACCACACAGTCACTTCCTAGTGACGATTTTGCATGAACAAGCAATAAGGATGATTCTGTAACTCCCAGTATCTCTGCGCATAGGCATACGATGCAATTTCTGCGGCAACTTTTCAATGACCTGCAGAGCAGTGGTCACACAGCAAAAACAGGGCCTTTTTCTCAGTGCTTGCGGAGAACTTCCGCCTCCAAAACAGGCCTCGAAATGGCCTCTAATCAGAAAAATAAAGTCACCACACCGCGAAGGGCATCTCAATGTGAGACAATGCACTCTTGCACTTCCCGGCTATGCTACTTGCAGAGATTTGCTCCCAAACTCGAAAAAGGAAAGCAACACTTGTCCTCTTACCAGGACACCGTGAACTTCGTTTGCTTTCTTAAGCTCCTTACCACAAACCAGGCTTTGATACCATGTGAAGATAGTGGGAGAGAAGGAAGGAGTCTCACTTGCGGCTTTCTCACATACACAATGGGGGAATACACACAAAGGTGGAGGTTGAAAACAGTTTTCCTCTTCTTAGTTGTGAAAGCCAAAAGAGCTCTAGTACAAAGAAATAGAAGAACCCTATATATGGGTCTCAAACCCAACTCAGTTAAATAAGGTGGCATACTAACTGAGCCATGAACTAGAGTACATAAGGATAGCTGTCATCCAGCTATTATTCATGGGCGGTGTACCAACCGTATCTGTAGCTAACAAGTTGGTGACGTAAATGCACAACGGTCACCCTGGCATATCACAAGTGGGGCTCGATATCTCAACAAGGAATGGTCCTCAAACTAGCCCCCCTTAGGATGGTTACAACAGTATTACAAGCCTCTCCTTGAAGCAGTGTGATCCAAAGAGATGAAAATTGGAGCAAGAGGCCCAGTAGTCAGAGTAGCAACCTAATCCTATTGGGATGGGCCAAGCCTGAATCAAAAAGATTCTTGAACCGACACCTGGTGCAACAGCCACAACCTAGGTACCCCCATCCTCAGACAGTCCTTCCGATGACCAACAAAGAGCTACTACATCCCTTCGATACCTAGACAAGGGAAAGGGCCCAACCCCCACCTCTCCCTTTTGCACCAACCCCCTTTTGGCACATCTCACTCAAATCTTAGCTACATTTGCCAAGGTCTAAGCCAACCCCTCCAAGTTAAATGGTGTATAGGGCCTCTTACTGCAAGTGAATGAACAAACAACCATCGTAGCATGAGCGGGATACACCAGCCAAACGTACATGGTGCAAGAATCCCAGCTTGCAGCTGATGCAGCTCACAGAGACCATGACGAGGTCACGGCTTTGCTGATTTAGACCCAACAAGAAAAGGAAAGGGTCATTGCAGACAACGAAGCACTAAGAAAACAGGTGGAAGAACTATAGGCTGCCAAAGACCACTACAAGGAATGGCAAAAGAGGCAACTTAAGCAATACAACCAACATCTCCAGGCCCTTGAGGAAGATCTGTAGAGGCAACACTAGTGACACACAAAGGCAGTAGAGAAGGTTATATTGGACACGAAGTAGCAACAGACAATGGAACTCGAGATATCTTGGCAACAGGCCACCATCGCCCTGACCTTACTAAAGCAACACGATACATAGAGGATACACAGCTTTCATAGTTACCAAGGAGCTACAGGAATCCCACCAAACCCCCGCCCCACTCTAGTCCATTAACCTATCACTCGAGCAACAGTTGGATCACATTGCCACCACCTCCACCCAACTCTCCCACTTAACCTTTGCCACTCGTACACCCCACGACACCCTCCTCATGCACACACAGGCACTACAGTTAGCCCTCCTCCCACATCACATTGACACTAATCTCCCCCTACCACCTCAAGTACTCCATAGGCATTATTACCTTTAAGCCATAGGCTAGTTTAAAGGGAGTGCTACTATCAAACCTTATACGTCGTGTGATAAGCCCAAAGGACAACCCATTACTAATATGTTCCCGATTTGATCAACTGGATTCTACATTTTGTGTAAGAACGTTGCACAATACGTTATTGGTTCTCTCAAGCTATCCATTGTTTGAGGGTAGTATCATATTAACAAAATACTAGGTGTTATTGGTTATCTCAAGCTAGTACCATGGGATTGCACAATATGTTATGGGAATACGTTGGCCAAGTAGTGACTTATATCCTCTACCCATTATGGTACCAAGTACAATTGAAATAATGGTGCACCTAGGAGGTCATCGTCCACCCCAATAGGAGGTTTCCCATTTGGTACTCTAGAGAGGTGGTCGGCCAATACATGCTTGGCCATTTGGGCTCGCATGTAGGGGAGTTCCTGGGCTGCCACTTCTAGGAGGAAAATCTTTCTTAGGTAATGGAGGGGACCCCCCTTCTTCTCTGAGTCTACCACAGGGTTGACTTGGCACTTCTAGCCACAGTCTTGGTTATTTTCTCCTACCTTTTGAGGATCTTTTACACCATTCTAGGTCTATTCTTGTATCTCCAATTGGAGCCTTTTCCTCTCGGGTTTTCTTTCATACTTAATAGAAGACTTTTTCATGAAAAAAAAATACATGCTTGGACACTTTGAAAATTGCCACAGTAAAATCAAACTCCAAGAGGATAACACCCATCCCAATTTTGCATGCCTTGTTACAAGGTAAAGCAGAGTTTGATGACCCAAAGAAAAGGTGAATTTGTTAGCAAGGAGGTACTAGTAGAACTTACAACCCATGTAAACCATTGCTAACCCTTCTTGCTATGTGGTAATGTAGTTGTTCAACTAACGACTTGCAAATGTAATGGGATAGTCAAGTCTATGGTCCCTTGCCTACACCAGCATGTAGTCGTTCGCAAATTTTGAAGCATCAATATGTACATGGAATTTAATTTTCCAATTTGGTATTTTCAAAATTAGGACTATTTTAACTTGTCGTAAGATTCTTGACACTCATGGTCCATTTGAACTCTAGCAATAGTTTATAGAGTGGTCGTACCACCTCAACATAGTTCATTATAAACCTCCTATATTATCCTACATGTCCCATGAGGTGTTGCACTCCTTTGTAATTTGTGGGAGGAGGAAGCTCAAGGATGATCTTGAATTTATCCTCATCAGTGGAGATTTCATTCTTGGACACAATGTACCCTAGAATCATTCCATTTTTTACCCAAAACTGAAATTTTAGTGGGTTAAGGGAAATTTGATACAATTGACATTTCTAAAATACTAGCCTTACAAAGTTGAGATGTTATTTCCAATCAAAATTCATGCACAATTCATCCTTTGTAATTTGTGGGAGGAGGAAGCTCAAGGATGATCTTGAATTTATCCTCATCAGTGGAGATTTCATTCTTGGACACAATGTACCCTAGAATCATTCCATTTTTTACCCAAAACTGAAATTTTAGTGGGTTAAGGGAAATTTGATACAATTGACATTTCTAAAATACTAGCCTTACAAAGTTGAGATGTTATTTCCAATCAAAATTCATGCACAATTCATCTAGGAAGGATTCCATGAAGTCCCTGAGATATTCCTTAAGCACAGTGCTCATCAACCTTTGAAAGGTGGCTGGGGCATTAGCTAAGCCAAGCATAACCTTGTATGCATATACTCTACACTCTCTTTGGCACAAGAAGTTTTATGTTGATCTTGAATGCCAATGAACACTTGACTCTAACCTTAGAATCCATAAAGAAATTCATAAGCTTCCTTGCTGGCAACCCATTCCAATACATGGTTTGTATACGAAAGAGGGTAGTGATCACATCGAGTAGTTGCATTGCCTTTTTTAAGGTCAGCATGCATTTTGATTCTGTGCTCTTCTTCATCACGATCACTATGGGTGAAACCCACCTATATGCTATATATCATAGATCAATATTCCATTAATGAGCTTTTCAAGCTCTTCCTTGCAATCAAGGCATATTTGGGTTTCATCGAATAGTGCCATTGTTACATAAGGTTTGCACTTTGAACTAAAGGAGTTGTGTGTTTTACCACTTTAGGTGGTACAACCTTCATGTCTATGTATTTCCATGCAAAGAAATCCTTGTACCGTGTAGGAGAGAGATAAGCTCCCTTTCCTATTATAGTGTTATATCTTTGGCAATATAAATAGGTGTTGTGTTTTCTCCTGATTCAGCCACATTCACTTCTTTTACCTCAGCTAGTCTATCAAAAGATGATCCTTTTTTAGAGCTTTTTTATTACCAGTAAATTTTTTGCCTTGTAATGAGGAGTTACTTGTCATAAATATTATCTCCACTTCTTCAGTTTTTCACTCTAGTCCACCTTCATTGCTAATAGTTGGTTTTTCTTGCTTAGAGTCATGGGTTTTTCCTTTCTCCATATCTTCGTTTTTGCCCTCTAGTCCACCTTCATTGCTCATAGCTGGTTGCTCTTTCTTAGAGTCATGGGTTTTCCTTTTTATTGAGCTTCTTCCTTCACCAAACCCCTATTGACCCAATTGGAGTGACCAATTTTTCAAGATTCATGCCCCAATCAGGCGTGTACCCTAATGGGCAGTTGCTGCTTCCATATACTCCAACCACCATAAGCTAGAAATCTACCAAGATTTCTCCATGTTTGATCTCAAGTGGTAGTGTTGATCATGTTGATTGGGGCAATATTAATATCATTTTGAGCAACAATTTGGGTTCCTATTGACATTGGTACATCCATTGTTGCTAACACATGCATCCAATTCTCCAAGAACTTGGGCCAAGAGAGGTGCATAGGCAAGATCTCCAAAACCTCCTCCCTGTCTTGGGTTTGTTGGAATACATTCACTAATGTGGTCCTTTTGGTCACTTTTTGATTATTCCACAAAAGGGTCTTTATTGAGAGGATATGATTTCTAAGTTTTCAAATTGATCTTCCTTCCTCAAGTAATGGCCATAATACTAATCATGGACCAACTACAACATTCTCATAAGAGGTTGTGCTAGGATGGTCTCATAAGAATTTGGATGCCCTTGAAAATCCATTACTACAAAAGAAAGGTGATATGATAGATTAAAAGTTCAAATCTTCATATTCTAGTTTCACAAACAAGAAAGTAGCTTCCACCACGTCGGCTTCTCCACAATTTTCCCAAGACCTTTCCTTGATTATACTTACTCTTGCTCTACCATCCAAGGTGTTTGTTACCCTTTGTCCTTGGTATGTGATGGGAAACATGGCAATGGTGTCATGACTTTTGAAAGAGTGCCTTAACTTATTGATGGATACTTTAGGAATGGGCTCCCTCAATTCAGATTCTTTTGATCATTTTGTGATTTTGAAGGGTCCTGCCATTTTTGTAACATTTCCTATGGTAGGGAGTCATCTATTCATCCAATTGGATAAATCACACCAAAGGGTTAAACATCCCTATAGTAAGGTTCAATGGGCATTTTGATTTCGGTGTATAGGATGGCTATCAAACTTTCAATGTGCCTCTGCATAAGCCATTGTTGGTAGGTATGGTACTTGAACTTTGTAGGGGGATAGAGTGTCTCCATCTCAAAGATATGAAATTGCAAAATCCTCTTCAAACATCCTAGTTATTAGATCAGGGAATTTGTATCATCCATTGACACTTCTTCCTTCACAATTTTTGAAAGGTTTATTGGGTCTTCATATGGTTTAATTGGAATAAAATTAGGATGAACAATATTAGGGCCCTTAATCTCCCTAAGCCTTTGATCAAATTTAGCCTAGCACTCTCTCACAAGAGCTTGAGCCTCTTCAATTTGTTGTTTTTTGATGAGCGGATTAGGGTAATATCCTTAGCCCTTTTGGAGTTGAAGGGCCATTTTCACCCTTGACCTTTATTGTACCAGATTGAGGCAATGGGAGAAGACCTGGTAGATCTCCAACCAGGGAATGAGAACTAGATTATCCTTGGGAAGAGACTGTAGTAGTGTCATCCTCGAAACCACTTTGTATTGTCACTTTACCCTCGCACTTGCCTATTTGAAGGATCTTTTTGTTTTTTCCATCCTTAGTGATATCAATTTTGGAAGCCTAGAGGTCTTCTTCTTCCTTAATCCTACATGCATGTTTTCTTAATTTCTCACCCATAGCCTTTGCTTGCATCTGGGTGATAAGGCACTATCCAGCTTCTCCATCTCTCAATCCAAAGGCTGAAACTTTAATTAGATCTTCCAGATCCCAAAAAGTCTCACATACTTGCTCAACCCTTTCCATATGGTAAAATGCATCGCTATCTACTACGAGTTTCATCATGATTTTCAACATATAGAGAGATTTGTTTTGTGAGAATGAATCGTTGCTCGAGGTGACATTAGATCCTTCTCCCCTACCTTGAGTATTCACTTGCATTCTGAGAGCTTGCTTTGCCATGACCACTGGAGCTACTAGTTGTTGGTAGTACCCTAGATCAGAACCATAGGTATAACTGGGATTCTCATAACCTATTAGTTGAAATTGGGTAAGGGCATACTAGCATTTTCATGCCAAGATTAAGCATAGGCACACTTGAAGTGGGACACTTGGAGGCACAAATGGACTATTATTTCTTATTGAAAATGCCACATATGGTTGCAAAGTTGGACCCACATAAGGACGGGTCAAGGAAAACAATTTTGACATCCAAATGATCCCTGACAAGTGTTACCTCAAAACCTAATCTAGCATGTACATCAAGTACCTTTAAATTTACTAGTGACGCCCACTATAGTTTAGTCACCCAAATCAATATGCCAAGAGATACAATAGATCCCAAGTATTCCCTATTGCATCATCAAGGGGCTAGGACAATATTTTGATGTTCACACCCATAGGTTTAATGGAATATCACATGCCATGTAGTACCAAGATAGAAATGCAGACAAATTGAGAATTTTCAGAGCTATTTTAAATAGTCAAGATATACTCTTGTATGCCTGTTATATAGTAGGCCATTCCACCAAGTGGGAAGATTTAGAAAGAGAATTTCTTGATTAATTTCATCCTATTGTTTATGATGTCAAAGTGAGATAGGAACTAGCTAACGTAAAGTTGGAAGACAATGAGACTCTCAAATAATACATTCATAGAGTTAGATTGCTTGTTCACACAGATGCCAAATTGAGTGGTGTATAAAAGAGTTTTTGTCTATAGGCAACAGGTTGTCATGTGCATATGAAAAGATTGAGAGATTAGAATTTGATATAATATTAGCCCAGAATTGGGAGATAGCTAGATTTGGTAGCCAAATGAGCTTTGAGGTTCCTCAAGTTTATAAAAACAAAACTTAGAATCTACTATACCATTAGCCAAGAAGTGGGAGATAGCTAGATTTGGTAGCAAATGAGTTATGTAGTCATTGAAGTTCACACTATGTCTCATATGGTTACTTTCAAGTCCAAATGCAATATCACATGCCTTTAAGTACCCCTATGTCGACATGAGGGATTATAGAGCCTTCACATATGGGGGAGATGATGGTAGAATGAAGCATACAAGAGACACAAAAAATGATAGAAGATCCTCTCCCATGGGTACTTCATCGTGTCAACCGACTATTTCACCACCACCTAAAACCCATTACCCATTGCCTATGAGATTGGACATCTTAGGGGACTTTGTCCTAAAAGAATAACTTCCATAATGTATGTGCCATTGTGTAGTGTTTGTAAATCTTGTGGATATATTGGTCAAGAGTGCTATTAAGAAGAGATAGATAAGACTCTCATTATGTAGTGTTTGTAAAGATTGTGGACATATTGGTCAAGAGTGCTATTAAGAAGAGAGAGATAAGAATCTCATAACTTAGGATAATTCCCCCCCAAAAGTAATGTATGAGGTCAATGAATGTTTTTGAAAACTACCTCAAAGGGATTTGATCTCCTAGCAACAATAGGATCAAACATGAATCTACTTTCTAGGTTAGAGATATGAGAATAGAATTGGCCTTGAAAAAATAAAGAAAGTTGAACACCATATTACAGAATTTGGGAAAATCTCAATTCCCACTAAATAAAATATAGCCAATCTTAAAGTAAAATATTTTGTCTTTGATTGAGACAAATGCTCCATTGAGGACCATGATGCTACATTTTTTGGATTTAGACCAATGGCTACAACCTTCGTAGTGACCTTCCTTATGTTGGACATTGGGAGCTTACATAATAGCATTCAACAAAGAATTAGTGACCACTCTTTGCTTATTAGTTTTGCTAATGATGGTTGAATATGAGTCAAAGATGTTTGTTGTTTCCATATTGAACTATGGGGAGATTATGTTATAGCAATTTAGCAAAGACTTATTGACCACTAATTAGACTAGTCTATGTGAATGATGCACATTTTGGTCCAATGTTTCCTAAACATTTAACCTTTAAAATTGTATTATAACATTAAAAAAGATGTCAGTTAATCTCAATACTATGTGAGGTGCCTTTCCATAACTCACATGGCCACATGATATAATGAGGGATGTATAACTGATTCAATATCATAGTGTCTACTTGTTAAAAACTTGGGGACACGTCGCTTGGGACACCTAGAATCTACACTAGGAAATGAGTTATACCCTAGTCTTCAACCAAACCATATATTTATGTGCACAAGAAGATGTATGATGTTGTATTAGAAGACCACATTGTGAAAATCCTTAGGGAACTAGGTGAGATTACCGATTTAGTGTGAAAAAATGTTCCCCTTAAAAAAGTTGTAGGGAATCAAAGGTTGCAACCATGCTCCAACTCATCTCCACCTTTCTCTTTTCTTCTATCCCTTCCCTCTTCTTCAATGCTATTGTGATTGCTAAGACATCAAGATTGCAACCATAAGTTTGTTTTCTTGAAAAGATACATAGTGGTTTAGGATCACGAAGGTGTCCTATAACTCCTCGATTGGTAGTGGCATGGAGAATCTGCGGAGGCACTTCTAGCACTTAAATCATCAACAATGAGAGGAGTTGTATGGGAACTACAAGGGGCTGGGCAAGATACCTCCATCTCCATCTCCCAAGGCAATTGAACATGGGAGAGGAGCCATGGTCGTCAGTGTCACTCTTAAGGATCTCTTAAACACCACAATGTTCAAGTAGATGCCGATAGTGTCAAATTGTTGTAGTGGGGGAGGGAGAAGGGCAATGGAGACTCAAAAAACTTCTAAATTCCAACAAAAATCTCACAAATCCACAACAATTTTTTAGAAAGTTTTAAAAAGAAGAAAGACATATCAAGTAAGGAGCAAGAAAGCAACAAAAGGTACTCACCTTCTTGTAAAAAAAATGATAGCATCACTCGTAGATAGCCCCATTTTTGCCCTTTTGCATGTTCATTCTCATGCCTACGAATGGCAACCATAACAAAAATAAATAAATAAAAGTCTTTTCCCATGGCTTGCTCAAAAGAAGTGGGTTCTGGTTCCTGTATATCACTTTGACCATATAGGCATAGTGAATGGCTCTCCTGTGCTTGTAAAAAAGTTCAACATCTCCCTTAGATAGATCCATCCCTTGTTCATGTTTAAAATCACACCCATGAATGACAATCATGATGTATCTAGCCAAAAAATCTTTAGCAACAACAGAGGGGCGAAGCTTGCCAAACTGGGCCTGCAACATGAAAAAGGTGGTTGGAGGCTTGCAAAAGCAAAAAAAAAGAATCCTCCTTGCATCACCACAACTTCAAACTCTCAATCTCAAAAGCATGCTTTCAAAGGCTAAAAATGAAAAGGGTAGTGTTGTGGAGACAAGGGTAGTGAAGGATGGAGGTAGTGGGAGGGCTAATTAGGGAGAAGGGGAAGATATTTTCAAACACATGTTCAAATAATGAGACATGATGTTATATGATTCATGGTTTTAAATAGGCAATCAACTGATGGTGTATTGACTAAAAGTGACAATTAAACATGATGGCATGTTCATCGAAAGCAATGCTAGTATGAGGGATGGCATGTCTACATTACCACCCTCAAAATACCGCCACATATACTAGTGGCAGGCATACCCGTGAATCACTACCCCTCTCCAATGTTTTGCCTTGTAGCCCCCAAAAGAAATATCTCCTTCAAAAGCGTTGTTGAAAAATGTCAGTTTTCAGGTCATAGTAGTGTTGAACAAATGCAAGGAAGAAATGAGTCTCGGCCTAAAATCCAATCAAAAAAAGGACAATAGATCCTTTGATAAATAGGCTTATGGATTTACTACCTCCTGAGCAAATTGTTCGTAAATGTAAAGGGGAATATGGACTTATTATAACAATATGGTAGAGCCCATTTTGTTCTTTCTATTTTTAGTATCAATGGTTAGGAAATGGTTTGAACATAATGTTATATCTAAAACTTGGTAAATTCTAAATGCATATTGAGTTCTCTCTCTCTCTCTCTCTGAGTTGCTAGTTTTGGCCTCTTTCTAGCTTGGAAATATGTTGAACCCACACCATTTAGATTTTTGGACTTCTAACTTCACCATATGGTTACACGTTGTTAGCTGCACACCTCGCGTATGTGCAAAAGTGTGTATTATACTGCAAAAATATAAATTTGTTTTCTTTTAACGTAATGAGAGAACACAATGGGCTTGTAATATGCCTTTATTCATTGAAACAATGTGTATCTCTCCTTATTGTAGTAGGCCCTATTCATGATTTGGAATAGATAGCACAACTTGTTGCTAGGTGCACACCTTGAGTATGTGTAGAGGTGTGTATTATAGTGCAAAAACGTAATGTTTCTTTTAACATAATGAGAGAACACAATGGGCTTGTTGTATTCCTTTATTCATTGAAACAATGTCACAGTGTATCTCTCCTTATTGTAGTAGGCCCTATTCATGATTTGGAACAGATAGCAGAACATGTACAATGCAAGCATATCTAGATTTTTATTAAGTGTTTTATATAAAAATATGCTTTAAATTAGTTTAAATTACTTAAATCCTTACATTTTTCTACTTTTATGCCCAACATATGGTAATTAATTGACCAACAATATACATCTCAATATCTTATTTCATTGCATTGTATACATATGTAAGTAATATTTATTACATGGTAGTAGAAATACCACGTTATCATAGGCGTTGCCTAATCCACAAATCACCAAGGAAGAAAATTCTTCATTGTTTTAATGACTTATATTTCAAAATATTTAAATCACTTTTTTGAATCATGTGATTCAGATCCCTTGAAAGATCGGTCAAATGCATGAATTCCAAAGCATTGTTACTTTCTTGAAAATTACTATTTTAAAGCACTTACAAGATATGCATAGGACCTTTGATTCCCACCCCAGACTAGGTTGTCACATCTTCTCCACCCTAATTAGTAAAAAGTACCCCATGACAATGCAACCATTGTCAATTTTTTGTGATTAGTCATGAGTGTCAGTACATCATGAAGTCCCACCATATGTTGTTAATGCATACTATCCTTTCTATATTGGCAATAATTCACCTTCCATGTGTGATGAATGAATATTGTCCTTTCTACATGTGTCAATTATTCATCATGGAGTTAAATACCATGTGTTCTCAATGCATATTGTCCTTTTTGCAGGTGTCAAGTATTCATTGAGGAGGTAGAAAATGCAAGGAAGCACTACTTTAATGTAGGTGTTCTTGACTAGTACCTATTTACTAATACACGCATCTCAATCACTACTTCAATGTACATATTCTTAAGTAGTCACTACTTCAATGTACATATTCCTAAGTAGTACCTATCTGCTAATAAATGTAGGTCTCACTACTAAGATAGTTAGATAGGTAATATTTGAATGTGGTCACGTCTCTCCCACCCTATCCCATCCCATCTCCTCTCCCCTCTCCCATCCCATCGCCTTCCATGAGTATAAGTGGAGATCTATCTAAAAGCTTAATAGAAGAGGAGCAACTTAATTTACACAAGCTGCTTATATTTAAGAGCTAGTACTTGTAGAGTTCTTAAAGTAGTATATCAAGGTGCTAGCCAAATTTTCTTTTGCCTTAGAATAGTCACTTCTTAAAGATTCTCAAAAACCATCCTAGTTGTCAATTTTGCATGACTCACTACTAATCCATACATGGTGACTTTATCCATGTGTTCGAATTGCACATTGTACTATCTCACATGGGAAAGCTCTGTATACTTTTACTCGATTGGTGGTTAGGACAGAGTTCACGTGACTCACAATTTTGGAACCTAAATTTTATTATTATTATTATTATTAAAGTCGTAAAGGGGTCGGTGGTGATTGAAGTTTGGATGTGGTACGAAGCCGGGAAAAAAAAAAAACAATGAGGTCTGTAGTACTTACTACGGCATGTCGATGGCGAGCGTAGGCTGCCTATAAAAGCTCATGCAAGGGTGGTGCACACTTGCAAAGTCTAATCCAGTGATCTTGATCTTGATCAGAGAGTAGAGACAATGCTGCCCGTGAGCGCAGGTGCTGTTGGTGTACTGTGTTCGAGCTTTGCTGGAACGCAGTTGCCTGGTCGTCTCGCAAGGCCTCATGCCGCCATATCTCCAACAAGCCGCTCTACCATCGCCTGCCCATTAACGCCTGCAACAGTAATCCCCCATGCCCGCCCTTCAGTCATCCGCTGCTCCTCCACGTCCAAGGCCGCTGATCATAAGATCGTTCCTGATCGTGTAGCCGATCAGCAGTTCAATCTTCACCTTTCCATTCTTAAGGCTCCCTCCTTCACTTGGCCTCCCCATCGACTCGACCTCACGCTTGTCAGCTCCACCAACATCCATCCAGGCATGATCGTCGTGCTTCATTCACCTTCCTCATCATTCCTCCCTCCTGCAGCTGAAATTAAACTGTGCATAGTAGCATACTCATCAACGCATGCATGCAGGTGCTCGCCAAGGCGTCCACAGCTCCCCATCTACCGTTTACATTCCTCCTGGCGAAGAGTCCGTGACGCTCACCGTTGTCATGGTTGTCCCTCGCAACTTCGGCACGCCCGGAGCTGTTCTGCTTAACAGCCCCCACCGAGACGAGTTCTTCCTCGAATCCATTTCTTTGCGTACCCATGACAGTGCGCATGAGCTGCACAATTTCTGGTGCAATTCCTGGGTCACCGAAACGGAGGCTCACGAACCTCGCGTTTTCTTTGCCAACCAGGTTCTCCTTGCTTGCAGCTTGCTCGCTCCGATTTATAAAAGATACATAGATAAAACGAAGATGGCCGTTGTGCATGAGAGGATCAGTTACTATGGACGAAATCGTCCGCGTGCTTATATATTCCTGCTCCTAATTAAGCTCACTTCACACACTCCTCGACAGGTCTATCTCCCCAAAGGCACGCCTCCAGGACTCGCTCAGCTACGGCAAATCGAGCTCCAACACTTAAGAGGCGATGGCAGTGGCCGCAGGATGGCTGGCGAACGCATATACGACTACGATGTCTACAACGATCTCGGAGATCCAGACCACGACGAAGCGAGCGCGAGACCAGTGTTGGGCGGTTCTGAAGCTCTTCCCTATCCACGGAGGTGTCGAACCGGTCGTGAACGCACGGCTACTGGTAATTACAAGAATCGATTGGCTACGCTTTCATATATATGTGAGCTAAGGAGCTGAAGCCTCATTCGTGCATGTATATTTGAATGTAAGATCCCGAGTTGGAGGCCCCAGAATCGGGTTATACGCCATACTATGTGCCACGAGACGAGCAGTTCAGTGCTACCAAGCAACAAGCGTTCGATGAAAAACTCCACCAGAGCGAGCGTACCGTCGCATCCCAAGCAAGAGCTTACTTGTATTCTTCCCCTGATCAGATCCCCACCTTCACGTCCTTTGAAGAGATTTACAGCTTGTACGAAGGCGACAGCTTCCCTCTACCTCCTATCATCCAAGGTCCACTCTACTATTAACACTTCTTAGTGTTGTTGCTCTCGCTCTTTCTGTCTGTGCTTTTACTACCATAGCTTCCAAATGGCTCTTTACACACAAGAAGTTTTTTGACATTTTCCATGTGGGAAGCCATTTCCCTTGTGAGTCTAGTGTCAATATCATGAGCTTCCTGTGTAGAAGTTTTTGAAAATTTCCCCATTTCCCTTGGTTTTTGGGTCATCATGAGCTTCCGGCACGGAAGCACCGTGCACCTAGTTAGTGCGGCTGGGGCATGGGACGCCCGGCCTAGACCCCCAAGACCGTCCCATGCCCCCAATCGAACCTAGCTAAGTGCAGGGTGCTTTCCTGTAGAAACTCATGATGTGTGGTAATGTGAGAATATATCTTTGTGCTGGTGCTTTGTAAATTAAGCAATTTAAGGTAACTAAGCTTAAGGAACGAATGCCCATATTGCTTGCTATTTCACAATGTTGGCAGCGGATAAAGCTGCATGGATGAGCGACGAAGAATTTGGGCGTCAGAGGCTTGCAGGATTGAATCCCTTAGTGATCGAGAGAGTGAAGGTACCTCTATGGTTTAATTGGCAGCTTTTGGATGAATCCGTTCTTGCTTTCTTATAGGATGATTGACCGACAATACTGTGTGTTGTGATGATCAATATTATATAGGCATTTCCCATTGTGAGCACGCTAGATCCTCAAATCTATGGGCCTGCTAGATCAGCTATCACAGCCCAGCATATTGAGCGCCAGCTTGAGAACCTAACCGTGAGCCAGGTCTCTAATTTCTTGTCCAGTATAATGCTACACCCTTCCGCGAGTGACACTTCCAGCTCCTCAGTCGTAACTCTGTTGTTGCGTTGCGCGCAGGCAGTCAGTCAGAAAAGACTCTTCGTTCTCGACTACCATGATGCGCTTCTACCTTACCTTAACAAAGTAAACCAGTCCCAAGTCAAAGTGTACGCATCTCGATCGTTGCTTTTTCTGACAAACGAGGGTGTTATGAAACCCATCGCCATTGAGCTTAGTCTGCCTCCCAGCCAAGAAGGAAACCAAAAGGTGCACCGAGTCTTCACCCCGCCTCCAACTCCAGGCATCGACAACCTTCCAGGTGCAGGTAAACAAGAGGGAGATGAGACTTTGCAGTGGCTCTGGCAATTGGCGAAAGCACAAGTGGCCATCAACGACACGGGATATCACCAGCTTATCAGCCACTGGTAAGGTCACTGTTTCTACAAATTTTCTCCTTTTAGAGCTCATGAAAGCGCCTCCGCTTGATCTGCCAGGATTGCTGACCAAGGTTCTTGTTCATTCCTAGGTTGAGGACTCATGCATGCGCCGAGCCCTTCGTCATAGCTGCGCATAGACACTTGAGCGCTTTACATCCGTTACACCGGCTTCTCTACCCCCACTTCAAGGACACCATGAGCATCAACAGCCTCGCCAGGAAGAATCTTATCAATAGCGGAGGGGTTATAGAGTCCACCTTCTTTCCAGGAGAATTTTGTATGGAGTTGTCATCCGTCGTGTATAAAACATGGCGCTTCAATGAGCAAGCACTACCCAAAGACTTGATCAAAAGGTGGAATGAGGAACAAAATTAAAGCAACTCTTCTTTGCCTTTCTGTAGTAAATTTGAACTTCCTTCCCTCGTAAGTACTACGGAATAATGTTGATCACATTTACTAAACTGAAGGCAATTGGCTAACTGCAAGCATGCTGGTATTGGCAGGGGAATGGCAGAGATAGACTCAGAGAACCGTCTGGTCTTGACCGTCGAAGACTATCCCTATGCTGTGGATGGCTTAGACTTGTGGACAGCACTGCAATCATGGGTGCGGGACTATATAGCCATCTATTATGAGAATGACCAAGCTGTGCGAGACGACGCAGAGTTACAAAGTTGGTGGACGGAAATCAAAGAGAAAGGGCATGGAGACCATAGCCAAGAGGACTGGTGGGGTAGTATGGGGACAGTAAGGGAACTGGAAGAGACCCTAGTGACCCTCATATGGATAACTTCTGGGCATCACGCTGCCGTGAACTTTGGGCAATATGCATACGCAGGCTTCATGCCAAACAGCCCAACACTGGGGAAAACATCCATTCCCGAGGATACCAATTCTCAAGAATACGAAGACCTACGTGAGAACCCCCAAAGGTTTTTCCTGGGCTCGCTTTCTACGTATCTGGAAGCAGTCACAGTAATGGGAACTCTACTTCTTCTCTCACAGCACATCGAAGAGGAGTTCCTGGGACAAACAACAGATCCCAAGTGGACGAGCGATCCCAGGGTGCTTGCTGCCTTTGAGAAGTTTAACCAACATCTGCATCGAGTGGAGGCGAACATACGAGCTCGAAACGAAGATCCTAACACATATGGAAACAGATATGGACCTGCCCAAATCCCTTACATGTTGCTTTTTCCCTCGTCTGAACAAGGAATGACATACCAAGGCGTACCCAATAGCATCTCCATTTGACCAAAGGCTTCGTTTCCTCAATGGCCACCTCGTCATACATAAGTACTCGCCGTTCTCACCTTTACCCCAATGTAAGTCACAGTGCCTTCAAATACTTCTTGCAATCTTGTACGATCTCTAATTAGGTTTTGAAGAAACTCTTTGAATCGTACACCCTTCTCATAAACTATGATATCTTTCACAAGATGTTCCATTAGTTCACTTATGTTACAGTATCCGTTTTACATATGTTTCCTTTCATACATTCATATGTACATATATGTATGCCAATACTAGTTTGGAGGCACACCCAAGGGTTTCCATAGTAATCATGAGAAGAAACATTTAATGCAATGCAAGCTTGGACTATGAAATTATCAATGATGTTTTAGGATGTCCTTGTAGGTTACATGGCTTCTTTTCACTTGCTTTGAATCCTTACTTTGTATTGATCCTCTCTTTCAAAATTGATTGCGTGACGAAGCAACTAGCTTAGACAAGTAAATTTAGGAAGCTACTTGTCTAGCATCTTATTAGAATTTGGATTTCATAATGAAAGAGTGACTTGACTAGCCTTTTAAAACAAATTCCCCCCATGCAAACCAAATGCATGAATTGGTCATGAGAGTCTATTTCATCCCAATCCTAGACATCTTGTTTAGCTAAGAAACAATAAATTTGATTCTTTATGCAACAAGTTTCACTTGTGAAAAGCAATTGAACATGAATTTTTTTGTTCCTTGTTCCAAATGCTTTGTTTAGCTAAGAAATAATACATTTGATTCTTTAGGCAACTCTACACACAACAAGAGGCCTCTAGACAAATAACTACATAGAAATCTTGATATGTCCATGCTTTCCACAAAGATGCATACTTTGTCTTCTTATTGTAAACAATTTTCTATAAAGTTGTTTACTTTTTTTGTTCATGTCCATGTTTGGTAAAATTGATGGAGCTTACAATGAGCATGCACAAAATCCATGCCAATGTGGCATAAGATTTTCCAAGATCTAATGCAATTTGTAAAACCCACATATCATGGGCAATACTCTAACAACTACCACCTTACTCGGAACTCACAAATCACAAGTTTTCAACAACAATTAGCTTACTCTAACCTTCAAAAACCTACCAAGGATAAAACCTCTCACTACCAATGCTTCCTTGGTCGACTACCTTTTAGTCCACTATTGCACTTGATTCTATCCTTTTGCTTTTAGCTCTACTTAAGTCGCAGCCAAATAAAACTTTGCTAGCATCTAGAATCACAACTAGATAAAGCTTTCAACACATATAATGAAAGTAGAAAGAAGAAAGAACTGCAACAAATTTCATGAGCACTATCAAGTTGTTAATTATGCCCTTGTATACTATATCTCAATCCATAGGTCTTAGATTGTAGATGTGGCAAGCTTCAAAAAGGCTCCCATGTTTTGTGCCAGGTACGTAGTGTGCTAGAAAGTTGAACACGATGTGTCAAAGCACTATGCACCCTACCAATAATTGAATGATTTTAAAGAAGAAAAGTTAGGAGATGAAATAATCTCAATTCCTTTCATGGGCCATGCAAACTATCAACATTGCTAGTGCCACCACTATCATTTTCTCAATCAACAATAGACTAATATCACTTTGGAAGAATGGATTTTAAAGAAGGAAAGTTCAGAGATGAAAAAACCTCAATTCCTAAGGCCATGCAAATTGTTAACATTGCTAGTGCTACCCTTGTACACTACCATTTTCTCAATCAACAATAGACCATAATCACTTTAAAAGAATGGATTTTAGGATTGCAAACATGGCAAGCCTCCAAAAGATTTCCTTGTTATTTGCAAGATTACGACCACACAGATGTGTTAAAGCAAGCACAATGGAACACTTTCAATTTAATAGCCCTATTATATGTTGTCTTTTTACCACAAAGTGTAAAGGGCTTAAATCACGACCAAATGAAGGTTTGTTAGGCCCCAAAATTGCAAATGAATGAATCTTTGAGCACATTTGACTCAAGTTCAAGGAAGAAAGAAGCTCAGCACACATTATTAAACTACTAGTGCTAACCTTGTGTGCATGCATGTGTGCACACTTGCCACTCTATGTGTGTGTGTGTGTGTGGATGCGACTCCCTCTTAGATCATGTTATGCACACATGCATTACATAAAAAATGAAAAATTCACTTCTACATGACACACATGGTCTTTTATTCCATTAATAAGGTCTTTCAATGTACATTAATTATACTTTTATATACACATCACCCTTGCAAAGAATTAAATATAGTGCTAATTCTTTTTTAATTAGGACATACCATGAAGGTATTGGTGGTGTATATGATGGCTCTGAAGGATTAATTTGAAATTCGAGCTGACTTGTTTACTTGATGGAATATGGTACATCTGGATATGATAATGAGGAAATTCCCACGATATTAGTGGATGATCTAGACCACAAGCTTTCACATGATGGTACCTTGGATGTTTATCTAGATTTAGATCAAATACTATTGGTGGAGGACATTTGGAAATAAATTTACTACGATTATTGATGTAATGATATCTACACTGGGTTCTCTCTTTTAACACTTGCATTTTTAGCAAAATGATTTTGATACGCATACATATCTTGGACATTTTAGTGTTTGGGTCAAACTAAGCACTTTACTCTTAGCGGCAATATAACGAGGAGAACTAGTAAGATATTTCCTCTGGAACTTCATGTACTAGAACTAAAGGACAAAATAAGATCAAACCGCTAGCAAAGGACAGTTAAACTCTATGACTACAACTAACACAAGCGGCTAACTTATGAGCTAGTGACTAACTATGGGAGAATATCGTAGATTTCGGCGGCAACATGGCTAGCAATAGATTGTCGGGCATGTGTAGTCGGTGGAATCTCTCCTTTTATTCAGATTCTTGCGCATATCCTTTGTACATTTCCACCTCTACTATGACTAAACTGATTCCAGTTACGTGCCTCCATTTTAGCTGCGTAATGGCTCCTTCTCAGGTACAAGGGGACTCCCCTATTGCTGTCTCCATGGAGCTATGAAGTTTGCCTGCTACGTACATCACTGTCTGCTTCTCTGCTCTCTTTTTTCGTTTCTTACTTCGTCTTCATCCGCATAACGAATGTATATATCCCGCTGGTATAGGCGCACCAACCTTACAGTCATGTCTCCATTCTCATTTGTTTGGCTGGTCCCTCCTTAGTTGCGCAAAATTCCTTCTTGTTGCATATCCCTTTGATTTATTGCTTGGCCTCCAACCTCTGGCGATGTCTCTCCACGGGCCGATGAAGCTAGTGGTTTCCAAAAGCAGAGAACTTCATCATTGCTTGTTTTTCTTCGACTATTCCCTTAGGTGCTATTTTGGTCTAGACCGCCTGCTACCACCTCGTTTAAGTCTAGTATCCAGTGCCTAACATTTACGGGAGATCCTTTCGGGTATAAGTATATGACATTTTCTTTGGTCCGGGTGGTGGAGCTACGATTTTTTGCTTTCTTACTTGAGCTCTTTAGATAACCCTTTAGCTAATAACGTTCAGCCAAGTTAGCTTTCTTTACTTGTTCACTGGATTTTTTTAACTAGCTAAATGTGCTCGGAGTTCTGATTCCTTATCGGCTTTTTAACATGTTTCTTACGTGATGGTTTGCTCCTCTACATTTGTGACTGCCTCGTGCATTTTATTACTCATTTAGTTTTTCCTTGACGGCAATGCTTGCTGTTGTGCTCATGTCTTTATTTTCTAGCTTTTCTATGATTTTGCAATTCTCTTTTAATAGTTATGAATACTTGTCTATGCATTGTTTCGCTCAAGCAATATTATTGATGTTCCCACTACTACACACGGATCCTATTGCGACGTTTACGTACCGACGTTTAGCGTCCGCTTAGCGTTAATCGTCGGTATGAAAAGCGGGTTTCATAAAGCGTCACTATATAGCGACTCTTGCTAAAAGTCGCTATATAGCGACTATTATAAAGGTCGCTATATAGCGACTTTTAAGTGTCGCTATATAGCGACACTGATATACTATTTTATAGCGATGTTTTTTAGAGGTTTTTTTTTCTATATAGGCCTTAAAAGTTAGTTTTTTCCAATGACAAATTTTTTTAAATTTTCATACATGTTTGATCTCATAGAGAATAAAAAAATGAGAGCATGTACATCAAGCCTTTGAAGCTCATATATTCATGTCGAAGTTTGAGATGAGAAAAATCAATGAAGAGCATTTACATCAACTGTTTCATCTTGAGCCAAGTCTAAGGTGCCAAACAAGTCTATCTCCAACTCTATACCGAGTTGATCTCCTATATCATCATCGTACTCTAGCATCGTACGTTGACCTAAAAGTATTTGATCATCTTCTTCAATAAAGTGCGGTGATTCTTGATGATCGTTGTCTTCTTCCTCAATATCGTGATCTCCATCTTCCTCCCGTGCGATGTCATTATGCGCATCTTCCTCTTGGCTCATATAGTGATCTACATCTTCTTCGCTAGATTCATCAATTAGATCCGGCATTGGTAGTGGCATCTCCATATCCACATCTTCAAAAATTTGCTTACTTCGTGGTGCAACTTGGATCATGTACCACCATCTTGGATCAGAACTCAGGGGGGTCACTATGTATAAACCCTCTATATCACGTGCGTTCAAGGCCTATATTTAAAATCCCTTATTTGAAAATTTTTTCATTAATAAAATGTACCCCTTTTCTATACAAATCTGTAAATTTTTTACAAAACTATTTTAAATAGTCCCTTATGTATATTTATTTTTGTAAATTTTAGAAATAAAAAATATCCTTCTGTTGAACTCACGTGATAGGGTTACATATGATGAGTGACCCCCCCGAGGATCAGAACGATCCGGATGAAAAACCACCTATATTGAAAATGGGTGCCAAATGTCATCAATTATATATATGAAATTATGCTCTAGTACATGTATCAATGGACTTTAAAAACGAAAGCTTCGATTAATTAAATCATTAGTATGCACCTACTCACAGTGCTCGGGAAGAACAAAAGTATCACTTTCATCAGTCCAATGTTTAGTGGAGTCTATTGCAAAGAGACCGCTACTATCTTTTCTCACTGTCGCATGGGGACCGTTGTAAATAGTTCTAAACCATTTTACATCAATAATAAAAATACTAAATCGTCTGAAATCAACTTCATAGATGTCGCGTATGGTTCCACAATAATCCAACTGTGAGGAGAGAAGATTGGTATCCGAAGCACTTGCTCGGCTATCTGGTGTGAAGTTAGCCATGACTCCACAATCACACGTGGCTCTCTTTGAATCGATGTGTTGCACGCGAAAATATCGTCCATATGACCATAATGCACTGTACTTTTTGTACTGTAAAAGAGCATCATTAAAACAATGAAGATGCATCTATTTTATAGCATATATTGCCACAAATAATTACTTAATTACGTCAAGAGGTAAGAAACTTACATGCACCATACATCCAGATGATAACTCTCGCTTGCGCTCGTTTATTGTCTCTCCATCATGTTCGGCTTTACGTAGAGCTAGTTGTAGCCAATCAAGTGACATGTGAGTAGGGAGAAGAGCCAGATCCCATGGATATGGTTGTGATCACCTGTACATTAATATGAATCTTGTCCTTGCATTTATTCTTTCTGCTTTGGCCACTTCATATCTCTCAATCTATTTCTGCATCTCAGGGCTATTGAGGATACAAAACTTATTGAATTTCTCCATTTGCTCTTTGCTCATCTTTCTTTCAATCCCTTTTCCTTGGGGAACCTCGCCAACGATGCGATCATCATCCTTGTTATGCCAAGCTTGCGGCATATCGGGATCTGTGGATGCAAGAAACTCTGTGATATATACTAATGAATCTTGCACAAGCCATCCCTTTGCCATGCTTGCTTCTGGTCTTGCTCTTTGTCTTACAAATCCCTTTAAAGTTTTCATAAACCGCTCGAGAAAAAACATCCATCGACTATGAACGGTACCTGCTATAGCCACCTCATCAACTATGTGCACAAGCAAGTGGACTTGAGTTGTCATAATGCTCGAGGGAAAGTGCTTCTCAAGCAAGCATACGGCTTCGATAGATTCCACCCTAGCCTTCTCGATGCTCGATATGGAGATCTCTTTTTGAGATATCCACCTATTTCACATGTCCATGTAAGATATTTTCATAATCACTCTACAGATTAATCAGCTTAAATTGAAGAAAATACATTCAATGTTATTTGATAGTAAGCATACCTCACAATACCACATATCTTGAATATAGCATTTCTAACATCTTCTTGTAAGCACTCTTTTATTGTAATTGGGAGGATGAACTATTAAAGCAACAATGAAGTCATGTCAACAATATAACATAATAATAATTACGCTAACGCATCACGATTATCGGTACACTAATTCTACTTAGAATACCTGTAAGACCTTGTGCCAATCATGGGACTTGAGCCCACTAAGCTTATTGTCCTTTGAAAATGCTCCTTTCAAGCAACGCATGTACCCTGTTGGTGTTTGAAAAGAGGCAATGTCTGCCTTGACCGCTACCTCCTCCCTCGTAGAGAGGATCCACGTTGCTTTCGGGAGGACAACTTTTCCCGAAGCATGCACTTGGGGCCACAAATGAGACATCCTATTCATAGCACGCAAGTCTTCTCGCACTCCTCTCGAGTCCTTGGAACCAACCAAGTGTGCCCAAATAGTAGCCCCCACATTCTTGAAGATATGCATGGGATCCAAGAGATGATTGATTTGTGACTGACCCCAATAAGGAAGCTCGTGAAAGATCGATAGCCTCTTCATACCACGAGGAGGTTCCTCTCCATTCGCCCTTCAAGCTTGAATCCAGTCACTTGCCTTCAAATATGATGGTGGTGGATCAAGCTGACCTCCATGTGCGAGATGGTCGAGCGGAAGGTATCGAGCATGACCTTCATAAACATTTTTCCTTATATGTTTGGAGTAGCGTGCAAGCAATTTCAGAGCCGGTCCACAAACAAGTCAAGCATGGTACCCACTTGTAAAAAGTCCTACACGCGTGCATGAATGTGTTAGTATAAGACATGCGTACGAAAGAGAGTCAAAAAAGCATAATCCCTCATTGTACATGTAAAGACACAACCACGTACCTGCGCACTCTCCATATCCTCGGTAGTCATGCATGGTCCACATCAAGATACCCCTGACAAAAATATCATTGGTATGTCTAGGAGCTATGGAAATATCAAAGACGTGCACTCCTTTCCATAATATCTGTAACTCCTCTATCAAAGGTGCCATGCACATGTCCATATTTTTTGCCTTGTACTTTCCTGGCACAAGTAGTGCAAGCATGAGGTGTCCCTTTTTTATTGTTAGCCATGGTGGGATATTGTAATTCACCACGACTATGGGCCATGTCGACCATCCAACGTAAACATCCTGCCCTTCTTCTTTCCTTTTGCTATCAAGCGACCATTATTTTTCATATCCTCAACAAAGCATCCATGAGGATTAAATCTGACCTGCAAGCCCTGCTCAACCATCTGACCAACAGAAACCAAGTTCTTGGTGATGTTCGGGACATGAAATACATCAGACAAGTATTTCTTTTTCCCATCCTGCATAGACAAAGGAATTTTGCCAATCTGCACAATAGGATGTGCAGTATCATCACCAGTCTCCACAAATCCTGGTTTTTCCATTTTCCTTGCATCCTGCATCCATTCAGCATGACCTGTCATGTGGTTTGACGCACCTGAGTCAACATACCACACATCACTGCTTTCTTCTGCACTTGTCACAGAATTTGTCATATGCTGCACCATAAACAAATGCTCATTTCTGTCATCACCCTGTCTACTAGAGGATGCATAATTGCCTTGCTGCAATTTTCCATTCATAATGTCATTCTGCTTTTTATAGCAGTCCTTAGCCATATGACCCATTTTGCCACAATAGTAGCATTCAACATTGCTATTTGCATTTTGGCCTCTCTGCCATCCACCACGGCCTCTTTGGCTCCCCCTGCCTCTAGAGTTACCACGTTCTCCTGCATAGGACTGGTTTTCTTGCGTTTGCTGCATATTCTGATTTCTACCACGGCCTGCAGATCGGCCTCCTCTACCTCTGCCTCTACCTCTGCCAGCATTTGAGTAGAAGGCAGTTTCTTTTGAAGTTCCTGCTGAAGAAGATGCACCCCCATTTCTTTGCTCTTCAGAAATTAGAAGAGCAATCAACTCCTCAAAATCAGGAAATTTTTCACGGACGGCAATGGATGTCGGGAACTGTGCATAATCCTTTCCTAAACCATTTAAGGTCACAGAAACCAAATCGTCATCATCCACTGGTGACCCAATGGAAGCAAGTGCATCCGCAATTTTCTTCACCTTCATGTGGTAGTCATTGATGCTCATGTTTTCTCTCTGCACATTGTGCAACTCCTGTTTGAGTTGCATTTTCCTGGCTTGCGTATTTGTGCTGTACATTTTTGCCAAAGTATCCCATGCCTCCTTTGGCGTACTTGCATCCTGAATATGCACAATCATGAAGTCCGAAATACTGATAGACAGCCAGTACATAACTTTCCTGGCTCTCTCATGCCATCCTTTAAATGCCTGCATTTCCTATTGACTAGGAACATTAGGAAGAACAGGTTCTTCTTCATTTCCTGTAATGAACTCCCAATAGCCTTTTCCCATCAAGAAATTCGTCATTCTAAACTTCCATACCTGGAAGTTGTTCTTGTCAAGCTTTTCAGTGACAATCTGCGAAAGAGAATCAGATGCCATTACAGAACACTGCAAAATATTCTGTCACTGCAAAGAACACAGTTTTTGCCTCACATGGGTAGATCTGCAAAACTGACGAAAGTGGTATTTCACCACACAGTCACTTCCTAGTGATGATTTTGCATCAACAGGCAACAAGCATGAATCTGCAACTCCCAATATCTCTGCACACAGGCATACGATGCAATTTCTGCAGCAACTTTTCACCGACCCGCAGAACAGTGGTCGCACAGCCAAAACAGGGCCTTTTTTTGAGTGCCTGCGGAGAACTTCCGCCTCCAAAACGGGCCCCGAAACGGCCTCAAACGCCCTCTCCTGCAGCATATACTGCGCTCTCGCCACACCGCGAAGGGCGTCTCAATCTGAGACAGTGCACTCTTGCACTTCTAGCTGTGCTACCTGCAGAGATTTGCTCCCAAACTCGAAATAGGAAAGCAACACTGGTCCTCTTACCAGGACACCACGAACTTGGCTTGCTTTCTTGAGCTCCTTACCACGAACAAGGCTCTGATACCATGTGAAGATTGTGGGAGAGAGGGAAGGAGTCTCACTTGCGGCTTTCTCACATGCACAATGGGGGAATACACACAAAGGTGGAGGCTGAAAACAGTTTTCCTCTTCTTAGTTGTGAAAGCCAAAAGAACACAAGTACAAAGAAATAGAAGAACCCTATATGTGGGTCTCAAACCAAACTCAACTAACTAAGGTGGCATACTAACTGAGCCATGAACTAGTGTAGATAAGGATAGCTGTCATCCAGCTATTATTCGTGGGCGGTGTACCAACCGCATCTCCAGCTAACAAGTCGGTGACATAAATACACAATGGTCACCCTGGCACATCGCGAGTGGAGCTCGATATCTCAACAAGGAACAAAGCCGTGGTTCATTGAGCAAGAGGCAATGGGAGCGACAGTCGATTGGGCTAAGGTGGCTGCTCGCACGGTATAAGTTTACTCCTACTTGTAATCTCACTTTTTAATTTAAGTTCCAATCTAATTTTCGATTTATATGGTTCACTCTTAGGGTCAAAGCTCAAGCGTCCCATCATCGGAGGCGAGTGATCAACAGGGGCAAGGATCAGACGCAGGTGGCGAGGACGAGGGAGAAGACGCAGGTGTCGAGGACCAAGGAACAGGCCAACAAGACGAAGATGATTCGGATTCGTATAAGTAGTGGTAGTAGCATTTTGTATATCCGCTCGTTTGAGCAATTTTATATCGCCCTTTCGACAGGGTAATTTTATTACAAACACTGTTGTATATGTCCGACATGTATATGCATTTACAGTTACTCATTATTTCACAAGAACAATTTTGTATCACCCTGCAAGCAAGGGAAATTTTGTTATAAAAAACTTTCTTTTGTAATTACAAAAAAAAAAAAAGGATTAGTGGGGCTAAACAGGGCCAAAAGGAAGCCCTGTTTAGCCCCACTAACCCTTTTTTTTTACTTTTGTTAATCGTCGCTATATAGCGATGTTTACCAGTGTCACTATATAGCGACGATTAACAGTGTCGCTATATAGCGACGTTTGCATCGTCGCTATATAGCGACGTTTGCCAGTGTCGCTATATAGCGACGCTTTATAGCAACGCTCCTTTTCCGACGCTTTTAGCAACTTTTATAGCGATGTTTGCGCCTGTGAAAAAAAAATTTTAATGTAAAAAGCATCGGTATTTCCGTCGGAAAATGGCCTATGCCTTGTAGTGTATATAACTAAGCGTCTAGTCTTGGTTACACTAACCGAGACTAGAGCACTTGGCTAGCCCAACGTTAGGCTCTACGCGTATGAGGCTGGAGGTCCTGAATTTGATACTCTGCACGAGTTAACTCATTTTCTTCGATAGTCCGCTATCTTTGGAGGCACCACCATTTCATTTTGGCAGTTCTGCTAATTTAGCCCCGACTAAATTTAGTTAGTCCCAACTAGCCATAGTTGGGGCTTTTGGAATCTGATTTCATGGGCATGTTTCTCCGCATGTCTTGAGGTTCTTGAGGAAGCAGGCAGGAAATCCTTTTGCTGCAAGGCACTCCTACAAGCTTTAGGTGACAGACAGCTTCTTCAGAGCCCATAGCTTGGAGAAGGAGTTCTGTTTGGTTACACTAATCAAGAGCTAGCGCAGTGGTTGGTGCTTCACGTTTGAAGGAGGAGGTCGTGGGTTCGATTACCCATGCAGCTATGGAGAGAGTCTTTTGGGAGCGCCCGCGACCAAGAGAGATACTATATAACTAAGTGTCTAGTCTTGGTTACACTAACCGAGACTAGAGCACTTGGCTAGCCCAACGTTAGGCTCTGCGCGTATGAGGCTAGAGGTCTTGAATTCAATACTCTGCACGGGTTAACTCATTTTCTTCAACAGTTTGCTATCTTTGGAGGCACGACCATTTCATTTTGGCAGTTCTGCTAATTTAGCCTCGACTAAATTTAGTTAGTCCCAACTAGCCACAGTTGGGGCTTTTGGAATCTGATTTCACGCGCATGTTTCTTCGCATGTCTTGAGGTTCTTGAGGAAGCAGGCAGGAAATCCTTTTGCTGCAAGGCACTTTGACAAGCTTTAGGTGACGAAGAGCTTCTTCAGAGCCCATAGCTTGCAGAAGGAGATCCATTTGGTTACACTAATCAAGAGCTAGCCCAGTGGTTGCCGCTTCACGTTCGAAGGAGGAGGTCGTGGGTTCGAGTACCCGTGCGGCTGTGCGAGAGTCTTTTGGGAGCGCCCGCGACCAAGAAAGATACTATATTATTAGGTGTCTAGTCTTGGTTACACTAACCGAGACTAGAGCACTTGGCTAGCCCAACGTTAGGCTCTGCGTGTATGAGGCTGGAGGTCCTGAATTCGATACTCTGCATGGGTTAACTTATTTTCTTCGACAGCCTGCTATCTTTGGAGGCATTGCCATTTCATTTTGGCAATTCTGCGAATTTAGCCCCGACTAAATTTAGTTAGTCCCAACTAGCCACAGTTGGGGCTTTTGGAATCTGATTTCACGGTCATGTTTCTTCGCATGTCTTGAGGTTCTTGACGAAGCAGGTAGGAAATCTTTTTGCTGCAAGGCACTCCGACAAGCTTTAGGTGACGGAGAGCTTCTTCAGAGCCCATAGCTTGGAGAAGGAGTTCCGCTTGGTTACACTAATCAAGAGCTAGCCCAGTGGTTGGCGCTTCACGTTCGAAGGAGGAGTTCGTGGGTTTGAGTACCCATACGACTATGCAGAGAGTCTTTTGGGAGTGCCCGCGACCAAGAGAGATACTATATAACTAAGTGTCTAGTCTTGGTTACACTAACTGAGACTAGAGGACTTGGCTAGCCCAACGTTAGGCTCTATGTGTATGAGGCTGGAGGTCCTGAATTTGATACTCTGCACGCGTTAACTCATTTTCTTCGATAGTTTGCTATCTTTGAAGGCACTGCCATTTCATTTTGGCATTATTGCTAATTTAGCCCCGACAAAATTTAGTTACTCCCAACTAGCCATAGTTGGGGCTTTTGGAATCTGATCTCACGGGCATGTTTCTCTGCATGTCTTGAGGTTCTTGAGGAAGCAGGTAGGAAATCTTTTTGCTGCAAGGCACTCCAACAAGCTTTAGGAGACAAAGAGCATCTTCAGAGCCCATACCTTGCAGAAGGAGTTCCGCTTGGTTACACTAATCAAGAGCCAGCGCGCCCAGCGGTTGGTGCTTCACATTCGAAGGAGGAGGTCGTGGGTTCGAGTACCCATGTGGCTGTGCAGAGAGTCTTTTGGGAGCGCCCATGACCAGGAGAGATACTATATAACTAAGTGTCTAGTCTTGGTTACACTAACCGAGACTAGAGCACTTGGCTAGCCCAACGTTAGGCTCTGCGCGTATGAGGCTGGAGGTCCTGAATTCGATACTCTACACGGGTTAACTCATTTTCTTCGACAGTCCACTATCTTTGGAGGCACCACCATTTCATCTTGGCATTTTTGCTAATTTAGCCCCGAAACACTTATTTCATTAATTTTGGACTCATATGTCTGCTTTTGGACTATTCCTTAAAATCCTTCCCAAATGAAAAGTTTACTTTATAAAACTGTCATTCGAGAATCAAAAGTTTACTTTCTGGCACTATCATTTTCACATAAGACATTTCAAAATCTCTCTCTACAATGTTGTACAAATAATGCAAAAACTACTATTAAATCCTAAATTTGTATTTCTTGTTTATAAGAATCATATTCTTAAAATAAAAAATCCGAGTTATTAGTTTAAATCCATGAAAAACCATGCTATTGAGGATTCACAAATGTATACATAAGAGACCTGTAAGTCTCTTTTTACTTTCAATGCAAAAAACTATAACACTCTTGAATATTCAAGAAATTAAAAGGTTTATATACACATGAGACATGATGGAAGCCTCTTTTGTACTCCAAAAAATAGCAATAGCTATGCTTGCAATTTTACATTATCATGTCATAAGTTTTACAACAAATATTGCTCTGGATGTGAGTCTTTGTACAAAGGATCTCCTGTGGCCTTTTCAATAATTTAATTTTTCCTTTACAATGAGTTTAGTACAAATGGGCGATCCAAACATTTTCTTGTTTGAATGTCCTTTTCTATCATGATCACAGAAATGAGCGATCCAAACATTTGCTTGTTCAGAATGTCCTTTCTGTCGTCACTTGTCGCTTGGGTGCCATCTTCATTCACTCTCATCTGACAACCACCACCACCTTCACTCTTTCTCGATATTTGAATGGTGTTATCATGGGCATTCTTCATTTGCGCTATCTCCTTCTACTTCCTCCCGGGCGAGCATCTTTGTGAACTCTATAATGTGCGTAATAATTGGTTGCGGTAATTTTATTTTGTCTTCTACATCATACCCCATGTGCTTCTTTGTTTTCTTTGACCTTGATTTCCAGGATACTATGACTGTCTCTATGGAAAGTCTTGAAATTGCTTCATGGTTTGGGACCCATTCCTTTTTCAAACAACTACTATACAATGTACTGTTATCTTGGTTCTCCTTCCTGCCCCTTGGCTCATACCATACCGCTGTAAATGTTGTAGCTCTCCCCTGGTCATCCATGCTCACGTCAACTACTTTCGCAACCCAAAACTTCACGTTCTCATGTTCATCATCCGATGGTCGAACTGCAACAAAACAATGGACATCTATGTCTATTTGTGGCATAAACTCTCTCTTCTTGGGTCCACAATATGGACGTGGGAGCAATGATTCAAACTCATTTTCAAAGAGACCACATGCTCGACGCAAGTCATTACCAACATTTGGCCAAAATAAAGGCCGTTCTGCCTTAATATCATCTTCTCGCATTTTTGCAAGGTCCTTTATCAATTGGTAGGTCTTGCTAATTACAACAGTAGTGAGTTCCTTCCAAGAGGGCTTCCAATCAAGAAATCTCCGGAGCATTTCCTCTTTGTATGCAATAAAAGCTTTTAAGCCTTCTATTTCACCTTTGGATTTCTCACTGAATTCTTTTATAGGAGCCCATGTTGGATGCATTTCTTTGCTCGGGATTGAAGTTAAGAGAGAGTAAGGTTCTTCAGGTTCCCATTTTGTATCAAGAGAATAGTGTTGCCATTGCATCACTGGTTTTTCATCCTTTAAGAAAAATCGAAAATAGTGTGGAGCGCTATGACCAATCAGGGCATCACCACCTTTTTGTATGAAAGGTAGAATAAAGCTCTTCCAATCATACATCCTCTAAACCATTGAGCATATTGTTCCTTCCTTACGGCCACTGGAATTTGCCTCCCACATTTTCTTATCAAGTCATCCATTGTCTCCATGTCCTTGTGTTTTAGTTCTCTTGAAACTGTGCTAAATACCTGATCGATATCCTAATGTGTGTGCCCAACCAACAAAAACCCAACTTCAATCTCATTGAAGATTCTATGAGCGATTAGCATTGAGCAAAATGCAAAGAAGAGTACATTCTTATTCTCTCGTCCGCAATTGTCTGCTTGTACTCTCAAAGTTGCTGGTAGGCGACCTTTTTCTGCATGTACATTGTGAATTGCCTTCATAACGGATGTTACAACTTGATTTCTATCGTGTAGATGCAAGGAATCAATCCATATGTCTGCAAAAAACTTAAATCTGTGCACTAACACTCCACATAGATGTGTCTTTAAAAAGTATTTGCCTTGTAGCTTAGGTGGAGTGTTAACGAATCGAGGTAATGTTGTTGTATTTTGATCCATACCATCAACAATAATGCACATGTACTCATTTGGGTGAGAAATAGCTTGCTCCTTCCAAAATGCATGTTTTATTCTAGAATGTCGAACAAGTCCATGATGAAATTCTCTCTTTCTTTTGTAAGCTTCCTTTTGTTCTGGAGATGTTGCACTCTCAAGTGCTCGCTTTAGATCATCACAGTAGTTGCACTTTGACGTTTTTTGCCTCTTTGGGATTTTAACATGTCCAAAGCTTTTTTTCCAAAGAGTATACAAAGTATGAAAAGATGCCGGTGCATGCCCTCTTTGCCTCTGTGTTTCTCCAATAGAGTTAAATACTTCTTTTTTGGTCAAACCTATCAGAAGATGCATTTCTGATAGGTGGGGTTGCGGTAAAGCATTTTCATAAATGTAATCTTTCAAAATTGCTGTTGCTGCAATCGTTGAGGCTCTTGTTTTGGGCCTTCCTATGTTTCCATGAATGTTAAATTTAACTCCATACTTTGCTTTATTAGCCAAATTCCAATATGTGCCATGTGATAATCCTGTAATAATGTGATATGCATTATTGCATATACTTTTTCCATTTATAAGAGGCCTTATTTGATGTCTTGAACTTCGCCTTCTCTTATCATTTACAAGAAAGCAAGACAATCTCGTGAGTAGGTATTCATTTCTTCTGCTTCCTTTCCTTTGCCAGACATGTTCTCTACAACCCTTGATGTCATGTAAGTTAATGGATCGCATACATGTATGCTTACAGCATGTAGATCGCATTGCTTTTAGCATAACATCTTCATTCATTACTCTTATTCTCTTTGGTTGCTTTTCTGGATCTGCCTGCACTCGTTGTCTTTTCATGCATCTGTATGTCCGTTTTGGGACCTTCTGTACATTCTTATTTGGATTTGTGTAGTTCTCCAAGGTTGTAAGATTTATTTGTCACGTTGTTTTCATGAGATGTTGCATCCTTGATCTTATCACTCTAACAGTCAAATATTGAATATTCCTTTGTTGATGTCATCCTTGCTTTTGATACATTCGTTAAACCATTTGTAACATTTACAAGTTCACAATCAAAGTCAAACATCGAATAGTCCTTTGTTGATCTCATCCCTAATTTTGATACAATCGTAGAACCACTTGTCACAATGGCATTAGAGTGTCCCGAATGATCTTCAAACTCATCTATTCCTGAGAGAACATCACTCATTGATGCACTTTCTATGGATTTCATAACTCCATAGTCAATGGTGATAGAGTGTCCAGAATGATCTTCAAACTCATCTATTCCTAAGAGAACATCGCTCATTGATGCACTTTCTATGGATTTCATAACTCCATAGTCTTGAAACTCCTCTACTCTAGAGAGAACATCACTCATTATACTATCGTGCATGATTTCCATAATTCCATAGTTACTTGCTTTGACTCCAAGAACTTTATCAGTATCCATGAAGCCATCCATGCTTGAAAATATAACACTTTTGACATCTTTGCCCAAGTTCTCAATGTGCATGAACTCATCCATACCATCATCAGTAACTTTTTGAATTCTCATCTACGTAAATGTCCAGTGTTCAACTTGTTCAAATCCCAAGACTTGACCTTCTGCTACATACTTATTTGCAAATGATAACATTTGTAAAATATCTCCCACTCTAAAATCCAAAGATATGCACTTTGTATTCCTGATGACATGTGTTGGATAAGTCTCATCTCTGTCCCATGCAATAAATGCTTTGTTGGAAGTATTATAGGGCATAACATCTCCAAGGATTTCCATATCCCCACACTTATGCTTTAGCTCAACATGTGCACTAAGAATCCTTGATACGATAACCACCACCTTATCTTCGCCAAGTCTTCTAAAGTGACAAATAGAATTTGGATCACTTTCATGGATTGTAGCAAATGTACCTACTTCTCTTTTGCAACATAAAATCACCTCCATCCCCGGAATAAATTTTGTAGCCATCTCCTTTGTGAGTTTCCTTTGCAAACAAGCTGTAACAACCATTATAAAGAACATTAGTCTCTTCTCAATAATCTACTTTATTAATGATTTAAAAATCTAGAACTTGTTTGAAAATTTAATTAGACACTAACCAATAACAATCGTAAACCAATAACAACCCTAAACCCTAAACCCTAAACCCTAAACCCAAAACAACTCTAAACCCTAAACCCTCAACCCTCAACCGTAACCAATAACAACCCTAAACCCTAAACCCCAAACCCTAACTCCCGAACCCTAAACCCTAAACCCTAAACCCTAACCCCCCAACCCTAAACCCTAAATCCTAACCCCTAAACCCTAAACCCTAACTCCCAAACCCTAAACCCTAACTCCCAAATCCTAAACCCTAACTCCCAAACCCTAAACCCTAAACCCTAAACCCTACCTCCTAAACCCTAAACCCTAAACCCTAAACCCTTAACCCTAACACCCAAACCCTAAACTCTAAACCCTAAATCCTAAACCCTAAACCCTTAACCCTAACCCCCAAACCCTAAAGTACAAACCCTAACCCCAAACCCTCAACCCTAACTCCCAAACCCTAAACCCTAAACACTAAACCCTAACTCCCAAACCCTAAACCCTAAACCCTAAACCCCAAACCCTAAACCTTAAACTCTAGCTCCCAAACCCTAAACCCTAACCCCCAAACCCTAAACCCTAAACCCTAACCCCTAAACCCTAAACCCTAAACCCTAAATCCTAAACCCTAACCCCCAAATCCTAAACCCTAAACCCTACCCCCTAAACCCAAACCACCAAACTCTAAACCCTAACCCCCAAACCCTAACCCTCAAACCTTGAACCCTAAACCCTAACTCCCAAATCTTAAACCCTAAACCCTAAACCCTACCCCCCAAACCCTAAATCCAAACCACCAAACCCTAAACCCTAACTCACAAACCCTAAACCCTAACCCTAACTCACAAACCCTAATTCCTAACTCACAAACCCTAAACCCTAAGCCCTAAACCCTAACTCACCAAACCCCAAATCCTAAACCCAAACCACGAAATCCTAAACCTTAAATCCTATGAGTGTTTTCAAGTAATATCATTTATTTAAGTAATAGTTTTAATTAGAATTCATAAGTAATAGTGGAATTGATAGTTGGGAGGGTGGTAGTGGGAGAAAGGGAGAGTGGGAAAGTGGAGAAAGGGAGTGTGGGAGGGTGGTAGTGGAGAAAGGGAGAGTGGGAGAGGGAGTGGGAATGGGGGCGGTGGGGGTGGGGGTGGGAGGATGGGAGTGGGAGTGGGAGAGGGAGTGGGAATGGGGGAGGTGGGGGGTGGGGGTGGGGGTGGGAGAATGGGAGTGGGAGTGGGAATGGGGGAGGTGGGGGTGGGGGTGGGGGTGGGAGAATGGGAGTGGGAGTGGGAGAGGGAGTGGGAATGGGGGAGGTGGGGGTGGGGTGAGGGGTGGGAGGATGGGGAGTGGGAGTGGGAGGGGTGGGGAGTGGGAGTGGGAGGATGGGAGTGGGAGAGGGAGTGGGAATGGGGGAGGTGGGGGTGGAAGTGGGAGGGGTGAGGTGGGAGGATGGGAGTGGGAATGGGGGAGGTGGGGGTGGAAGTGGGAGGGGTGGGGTGGGAGGATGGGGGAGGGAGTGGGAATGGGGGAGGTGGGGGGGGTGGGAAAATGGGAGTGGGAGTGGGAGAGGGAGTGGGAATGGGGGAGGTGGGGGGGTGGGAAAATGGGAGTGGGAGTGGGAGAGGGAGTGGGAGGATGGGAGTGGGAGGGGTGAGGTGGGAGGATAAGGGTGGGAGAATGGGAGTGGGAGTGGGAATGGGGGGGGAGGGGTGGGGGTGGGAGGATGGGAGTGGGAGTGAGAGGTGGAGGTGGGAGGATGGGAGTGGGTGGAGAAGGGAGTGGGGTGGAGTGGGAGTGGGGGAGGTGGGGGTGGGAGTGGGGTGGGAGGGGTGGGGTGGAGGATGGGAGTGGGAGAGGGAGTGGGAAGGGAAGCTGAAAGCATGGGCGTGGGCGTGGGAGTGAGAGGGAAGGGGTGGGGAGTGGAGTGGGAGTGGAATGGGGTGGGAGGATGGGAGTGGGTGGGAGGAGAGAAGTATAGAACCAATGGAGAGATGAGGGAAGATTAAACCCTAGTTTTCTTATACTACTACTCTCCTTCTCTCATTGTTTCTCTCTTTCATCCAGGCCGAGCAAGAGGAGCAGCCAACGAGGAGGAAGAGCAAAAGCAAGCACAAGCATAGATA